>NC_064852.1:104174875-104262375 GCF_024139225.1 Suncus etruscus
GACCGCATTAAATCTGTACAATGCTTTGGTGAGTATTGTCATTATAATGATGTTAATCCTGCCAATCCATGAGTGGGTATGTGTTTCCATTTCTGTGTGTCCTCTCTTATTTCTTGGAGCAGGGTTTTATAGTTTTCTTTGTATAGGTCCTTCACATCTTTAGTCAAGTTGACTTCAAAATATTTGAGTTTGTGTGGCACTAATGTGAATGGGGTTGTTTTCTTAATGTTCATTTCTTCCCTATCATTATTGGTGTATAAAAGGCCATTTATTCCTGTTTTTGAATTTTTTAGACTGCCACACTGCTATATGAATCTATTGTTTCTAGAAGCTTTTTGGTAGAGTCTTTAGGGTTTTCTAGGTAGAGTATTATGTCATCTGCAAACAGTGAGAGCTTGACTTCTTCCTTTCCTATCTGGATTCCCTTGATATCTTTTTCTTGCCTAATTGCTATATCAAGTACTTCCAGTACTATGTTGAATAGCAGTGGTGAGAGAGGACAGCCTTGACGTGTACCAGAATTTAGAGGAAAGGCTTTTAGATTTTTCCATTGAGAATAATATTTACCATTGGCTTGTGGTAGAGGCCTTAACTATATTGAGAAAGGTTCATTTTATTCCCATCTTGCTGAAAGTTTTTTTTTTATGAATAATGGGTGTTGAACCTTATCAAATGCTTTCTCTGCGTCTATTGGTATAAATCATGTGATTTTTATTTTTCATGTTGTTGATGTCCTATATTATGTTGATAGATTTACGGATGTTAAACCATCCTTAAATTTCTTGGATGAAACATACTTGATGGTAATGAATGATCATATTGATGAGGTATTGGATTTTATGTCAGGATTTTGTTGATGATCTTTGCATCTGTGTTCATCAGGGATATTGGTCTATAATTTTCTTTTTTGGCAGAATCTTTGCCTGGTTTTGATATCAAGGGGATTTTGGCTTCATAAGAACTATTTGAAAGTGTACCCATTATTTCAATTTCATGAAAGAACCTGGAAAGGATTGGTAGTAGTTTTTCTTGAAAGGTTTGAAAGAATTTAATTTGTGAATCCATCTGGGCCTGGACTTTTGTTTTGGAGCAGACATTTGATTACCATTTCAATTTCCTTGATGGTGATGGGGCTGTTTAGATATGCTACATCTTCATTATTCAACTGTGGAATGTTATAAGAGTTCAGAAATTTATCCATTTATTCCAGGTTCTCATATTTGGTGGCATAGAGTTTCTCAAAGTATTCTCTTATTCTCTTTGAATCTCTGTAATATCTGTAGTAATCTTACCTTTTCATTTCTAATATGGGTTATCAAGTTTCTCTCTCTTTCTTTGTGAGTTTTGAAATGGTCTATCAATCATTTTTACTTTTTCAAAGAACCAACTTTGTTGAACTTTCAAATTGTTTTTTTGGGTTTCCACTTTGTTGATTTCTTAGCTTTGTTATTTCCTTCTATCTCTATATTTTTGATTCCCTTTGTTGATCATTTTCTAATTTTATAAACTGCATTACTAGGTTATTGAGGTATGCCCCTTCTTCCTTCCTGATGTGTTCTTGCAAAGCTATAAATTTTCCTTTCAGTAATCCTTTTGCTGTGTCCCATAGATTCTGATAGTTTGTGTCTTCATGTCATTTGTTTCCTGGAAAGTTTTGATTTTCTCTTGGACACACTGGTTGTTCAGTAACAGGCTGTTTAATTTCCAGTTGTTAAAGTTTTTCTTTTGTGTCTCTTTGTAGTTCACATCTAATTTCAGAGCTTTGTGGTCAGCGAAGGTAGCCTGCAAAATTTCTAAACTCTTGATTTCACGGAGCTATGTTTTATGTGCCAGCATGTGGTCTATCCTGGAGAATGACCCATGTACACTGGTGAAGAATGTGTATCCAGGTTTCTGGGGATGGAGTGTCTTATATATATATCTACTAGGCCTCTTTCTTCCATTTCTTTTTTCAAGGCTAGTCTATTTCTGTTGGGTTTCAGTCTGGTTGACCTATCAAGTGTTGAGAGGGCCGTGTTGAGGTCTCCCACAATTATTGTGTTATTATTGATGTCTTCTTTCAAATTTCTCAATAATTGTATTAGATATTTTGCTGGTCTCTCCTTGGGTGCATATATGTTTAGTAGTGTGATTTCTTCCTGTTGCACATATTCCTTGATTAGTACTAAGTGTTCATCTTTGTCCCTTACAATTTTTCGCAGTCTAAAGTGTGTGTCGTCTGATATTAATATGGCCACCTCAGATTTTTTTTAACGTTGTTGTTTATTTGAATGATTTTCCCAAGCCTTTGAATTTGAGTCTATGCTTGTTCTGACTATTCAGGTGTGTTTCTTGTAGGCAGCAGAAGATTGGATTCATCTTTTTGATCTATTTAGCCACTCTGTGTCTCTTAATTGGTGCATTTAGTCCATTGACATTGAGGGAGATGATTGTAATGGGATTTAATGTCATCTTTGTGTATAAGTTTGGTGTTTCAGTTGGTCTGTCTTGTCTTAAAGTAGACCTTCCTGTTTTTCCTTTAAGGCTGGTTTTGTACCTATAAAATTTCTGAGCTGTTGCTTATCTGTGAAGCTATGTTTCCTTCCTTCAAACTTGAACTTGAGTCGGGCTGGGTGCAGTATTTTAGGGAAGCCTCCATTTCATTCATTCTTGTCACAATATTCCACCACTGTCTTCTGGCCTTGAGAGTTTCTTGTGACATGTCTGCTGTAAATCTTAAGGATGCGACTTTGAATGTAATTTCCTTTTTGGATCTTGCTGCTTTCAGAATTCTATCACTATCTGTAGGATTCGTCATTGTGACTAGGATGTGTCTTCGGGTGTTTCTCTTAGGGTCTCTCTTAGTTGGTACTCTTTGGGCATGCAGGATTTGAATGCATGAAGTCTTTAGCTCTTGGAGTTCCTCTGTGATGTCTTTGACTGTTGATTCTTCATGGAGTTCCCCTTCCTGGGCCTCTGGGACTCCAATGATTCTTATGTTGTTTCTGTTTGAGTTTATCAAAGACTTCTATTTTCATCTGTTCACATTCTTTTAGTACTTTTTTATTGTTTGCTCATTTGCCCTCTGTTTCTTTTCCAATCTCTTCTGCTGAATGGAATTGTTCTGCATTTCATCTTCCTGTTCACTGATTCTGTCCTCGGCTCTTGTTACTCTGTTGAGGTTTTCTATTGAGGCTTTCTATTGAGGTTTTCAGTTCAGCTACCATGTTTTTCTGATCACTTCTTTCAGTTTAGAGTTTTCTGATTTCTATCTTTGTGTTCTGTTTAGCTAGAAATATGTTTTCTCTGATTTCCATGAGGATCCTCCATGTTTCTATTCTAAATTTTTTATCTGAGAGATTAATCTGATGGTTGGTTATTTTTTTGGTCATCAGGGCTATCATCTTTATTCTGTGCATGGTGTTTGCCTGCGAGATTTCCCCAGTGTCAAGCTTGTAGTGTGATTTTTTTCTGCATGTTATGGTGGGGTTCATTAGTTAGAAATAGTGTGTGGCCACCAAGCAAAGTGGATCGACGGTGCTGTTCTGGAGTCTCTAGCACACAGTTTTTCCTGGGCCCTTTTTGGCCCTCTCCAGAAAGGTTCAGGAGTTGAAGAGTAGAGAAACACGGACAGGCAACAGGCCCCCTCAGTCTCTCCCAGTTGGTAATCTCACAGCAGCGGCAGACACCTCCAGGTTGCCTTCACATAGGATCTGCCTTTCACTGTAGAAAATTTCTGAGTTCATAAATTTATTTGATAGGCTTACTCAATAATCTGAGATGATTATGTGAGGCTTCATAAGACCTTGAGTCCTCACAGAATAAGGGGATTATTGTCATTATCTGCAATGAATAATTTTGAAAAGATGAAAAAGTCATCAATGTTAAATGTATGCATAAACTGGACCCAGAAGTTGTTCTGGGGTCTGTAGTACCATGTTTGGGCTAACCTTCCTTGGTCCCTTACACCAAAAAGTTCCTAGGCCTTAATTTTCCTCTGAGCCCGAGACAATTTATTTCCAAAAATGAATCTAAATTTTCCATTGTTCTACAATTTTTATTTTATATTTGGTTTTGGGGCCATATCCAGTGATGTTCAAGGTGTGTCCTGGTTCTGTGCTCAAAAATTACTCTGGCAATGATCAGGAGACCATAGGAAGCTGGGATTTGAACCCAGGTTGACCATGTTTAGGACAAGCAAATAACCACTGTACTGTCACTCTGGCCCCTTTTCTGCAATTTTTATTCTTATGATTAGATATCTGTAATATATTCTAACACCTTTCAAATATGAAAATATCATTATACAATATGTCCCATGACTTACTTATTTTATAACTGAAATTTAGTGTAACTTGACCTTTTCAACCACTTTCTCCACCCATTATGTCCCCCTTCTGACACCCTATTCCTATTACTGTGTTAAGGAACTTGATTTTTACTTGTTGGGTATTTTTAAATCCTACACATAACTGAGGTAAGATGGTATGTGTGTATCATTGTCTAAGTGATTTTACCTTGCACAATATCCTCAACTTCCATCCATGTTGTAAATGACAAAAAAAATGTTCATTATAGTACTGATTACAATTTTGTTGTGTGTGTATAAATTACAGTATCTTTATACATTCACCATCCACCAGTGCATAAGTAGATTTTCTTATTTGGCCAGTCTGAGTAATGATGCAATAGATATCAGAATACAGGTGTCACTTGAAGTCAGTATTTTCTTCAGATAAATGCTCTTCTGTGGAATAGTTGACTCTGGCAACTTTTCGTGCCTACCCCAGCACTCAATTTCCTTCTATGTGTGTGCTATTTCCTTCCAACCGGTGTCCTATTTCTACAAACAGTACACAGTTGGTCTCCAGCCTCTGCGTAATCACCTGTGGCTTTCTGATACTAGGGTGAACTACAGACCAATATACTCTTACAGACCCTAATAAATAATTTTACTGTTTCACAGAAGGGATTATCTTAATTTCTTTTTTGTTTTACACTTTCACAGTGGTTAGGAAAGGAGTTCATCATGCAGCCATTAATTTATGTCCTAATGCACTTGAGGAATGACTACAAAAATCTTACCTGATTTAAATGTGTGTTTATGTACATAAAAAGACTCCAAGTCACTCTCATTTTTCTAGGTTTGTTTTCAGGATGCAATCCTCATTGCATTCATTCACTTAGTCATTCATAATACAAAAATTTATTGAAACCTTCCAAGTACCATCAGGCATTTATTTGCAGCTCTAGAAATACAACATTAAATACAATCCACAAAGATTCTGGTTTAATGCTGTTTGGACTCTAGAGCTTTGGATTCTATACATTTTAACGTTAGTGTGCCCAGAATTCATGTGAAGATGCTGCTAAAATGCAAATGCTAATTCCCTAAGGCCTGAAGGCTACTTGACTGTTATATTTCTAACAAGATCCCTTGTGAGTTTATGCTACTGCTATATAAAGTTTACTTTGAGCTTTGGAGCTTGAGGATAGATAGGAAGGGGACAATTCAAGAAACAGCAAACATTACCCATTTCAGAGTTTTTGTGTGACACATTTTTTTTTTTGCTTGTGCTGAGAAAATAATGAACTCATTCTAACTTGAAGAACCCCACCCCTACCTGCTGGTTCACCAAGTACATTATGTCTTCCTTATGTCTCCATTATGTCAGTAAGACCACCCAGATCACTCAGCCCATATAGGCAACACCCTACCTGAACTGTCTGCTTCACCCAAAGGTGGTTTGGCTCTGCACTCAGAAATCACTGCTATTCCTGGCTATGCACTCAGAAATCACTGCTAATCCTGCCTATGCACTCAGAAATCAATCCTTGCAGGCTTGGGGACTATATGGGTTGCTGGGGGTGGACTGCATGCGAGGCAAAAGTGTTACCTGCTGTGCTATCACCCCAGTCCCAATATCTTGATTTTAAATGTTTTTTGTTTGTTTTGTTTTTGGGCCACACCCGGTGACATTTAGGGGTTACTCCTGGATATGAACTCAGTAATCACTCCTGACTTGGGGCACCATATGGGATGCCAGGGATCAAACTGAGGTCCTTCCTGGGCAACTGCGTGCAAGGCAAACTCCTTGCATTGTCACTCCAACCCCAATTTTAAATGTTCTTTAATCCACAGATTAAGATTCTTAAATTGCAATCACTTCTCCAGAGACTTTTTTTTGACCATAGAAAGTAGCATTCGCAGATCCTGAGGATTACTGGTACACTGTGGACATATTGGAGAGTCATTATTTCATAGTATCAAAGTAAAGGGGAGGTGGTTGTTATATTATAGTTAGTTGTTGAAAAACATATGATGTACTTGGACTTCTTGTGGCCATTGGAGATTTGGTCAGAGTAGAGACCCAGCTTTCTTGCATATTTGTCCTAACCAAGAAATTAAACAGTAAACATATGAAAAAATTAACAAGCAGGTGGTTTCTAGTGATAACAGCTATGAAATAAATGCCAGAAAGGAGGGTTCTTTGCCAGGGAATAAAAATTTTCTGAATGGGATACTCAGCTACTTTCTATCTGAGACCAAATAGGCAAAAGGGGGATTCAAGGGAAGAACCTTTCAAGCACCAGGAAAAGTATGGGCAATGATCTTCATTGAGGCAGATAGGACACTGGTGTCTTCTAAAGACTAAAGCCAGTATACTGAATGTGACTGAACTGAACTTAACATACAGAACATACAGAACGTGAACATGAAAACAAGTAGGGCAAGCTAAGCAGAGGGAGGGCTCTTGGAGGCCACATTGCTTAACCATCCATCACATCTCTCATCTTACTTGCAGAGACACAGTGTGTTCCACACTCTGTGTGTGGAACACCTTCATGGAGCATTATAGAACTTATTTTCCTGTACTCTTGCAACAAGTAGAGGAGGAGTATAATACAGTCCATATTAATTAAGAAAGTAAAGTGATGGAATCAGTTGGGGGAAAGAAGCTTCTAGAAGACTTGTAAAGAATAGTCTTGTTTAATTCATTTGACTTTTTTTTTAATTTTTTATTTTTAATTATGAGAACAAAGATGCAAAGAAAGAGGACAAGGTAAAGTTACAGTGGAAGGACAATCACCCATAAACAGAATTCTCAGAAGTCCCCTTGCTGATATCTTAACTTTGAACTTTTAGCCAAAGAACATTAAGAAAAATAAAACAGAACCCATGTACAATTACTTTGTCCCTCAAGTCCCCAGATTGTAATACATAATATTTCTTAGCACCACACAAAGCAATCTAAAGCCAAAAAACTTATGTAACTCCTTAAACATTGAAGGCATAGTATTTTTTTTACATTTCCATGCACATGCATATTAGTTAGTGGTCCTCAAACTATGGCCTGCGGGCCACATATTGTATTTGTATCTGTTTTGTTTCTTCATTGCAAAATAAGATATATGCAGTGTGCATAAGAATTCGTTCATAAGTTTTGTTTTTACTATAGTCAGACCCTCCAATGCTCTGAGGGACAGTGAACTGGCCCCCTGTTTAAAAAGTTTGAGGACCCCTGTAGTACCTTAAAAGTTTAAGTGGGTTGTTTTTCTTAAGGATTAGAATCAAAGGAGCACAGTGAAAACGATGTTGAGTGGCAATTATAGTTTGCACAGGCCCACCATAATTCATTCGACTTTTTAATACCCTTTTATCTCTCTAAGCTTTCTACGCATGAAAAAAAAAATTCTTGCTATGAGGAAGTATGTTGCAACCATGACTTTGAAAGCTTTCACTTAGGTGAGAAATGTAAAGCCGTTGAGATCTTGGGATGGGAGTTTTCCTGAGCTTTTACTCTTTCTAGAGTAGTCAAATTCACATTCTCTTTTGGTTGTTATACTGTAGCCAATGTTCTCTGCTGGTGACCAGCCCCAGGCAAACAGGATTGAAGCAGGGGTGCTATGAGTATTAAGAAAGCAAGACAGGAGAGAAAAGCATGGATTCAGGAGACTTAAAGTCTCATGGACTGAGAGCCTAACTATGTTACAGTGAATATTTATTATTCAGAACCAGTAAGCACAGGAAGAAAGGCAAATGTGACAAATGTGAATAGATAGTTGCCAATCTATACTAATCTAATTTAACTAGGCCTTTATATATCAAAGGGTCCTAGAATAGATAATGCAAAAGTCTTTGAATGTCTTCTTTTGGAAGAGGTAGCAGATAAAACAGTTCCTAAATCACCTTTTCAGCCCTTTTTCTAAGGCTTAGAGTATCATCTTTCTATGTAAGCATATTTATTTTATGGATGTCTCTATATCCAACAGTTTCCTGATATAAACTGAAACATAAAACCCATGATAGAAGTAGTAGAAAATTATATTTTAATTGAAAACACTGGAGATCATTGGAGGATTTCAAGTAGGAGTATGATATAGTTTTATTTATATGTAGAACAAATGACCCTATTTGCTATGTAGAGACTAATTTGTAAGTACCAAGTAGAAACATTGTGTAGAGAAATCTTTCAGTAGTTCAGAAGATAGTTGATAGTAATTTAGACTAATCTTATAGCAGATAAAGTGATGAGTTTGGAATAAAAATTTAAATAGATTGTATAAATTCATTTATACATTTGGTTTTGGGGCCACACTAAAACACACACAGGCACAGAGAGAAGTGTAGTCAAATTTTTAACTGTTTTCTATCAGAGAAATTTTAATGCACATTGCATATATTAAGGTCACTTACTCTTATAGTCATATAAAGCAAATATTCACTTTAAACTTTACAGAGAAAAAGATGAATGAATAAAAAGGTGAAGTAATTACCCCAAAGTGATAAAGAATGCCATCTCCATTTCTGTGGAGCAGGGGGGTCTGTGTATGAGCGGACTGTAAATAGGGAATATAGTTTGAGGCATTCTAGAAAACGAAGACAATAAGGAAATATGTGAGCACATACGTTAGAGGTTTTTATCTTTGACAATATAACTTCCAAAACCTTCTCTGCTTTCTCCTCTCACATTCCAATTTTCTGCAGTGAGCATGTGCTGTTTTTCATTTAAGAGAATAATTAAACTGTGAGGGATATTGTGGTTTAGCATACTGGTGTGTCACTAATACTGTTTCAGCTGTTTCTCAGTAAAGAGAGAACGAATTATAATGAAGTTATAATGGTCAGGACAGAAATAATACTAAATTAAGTCATGGAGAAGATTAAATTCCTTGACCTTTAGGGCATAATTGTGTTTCTTTTTAAATCTTATCTCACTCATCTGTCCACTAATTGTTGACCTCTTCTAAAAGGCAGCCTATTCTAGCAAGAAGATGTTTCATCTTTTCCAGACTCCTGCATTGTAGACAAGCACACAATCTACCTATCTGTTCAAGCATGTTACCCACCTGGATTCTATATGACAAATTGGCTTTCTTTGAAGAATTTTCCTTCTGACATAACTTTATTTATATTATTTATGTTTGGAACCCTCAGGAAATTACTACATCTGTGGTATATATGTGTTTGTATGGCTATATTGCAAAATAATAAATAATTAGAAGGTAAATTTGCTTACTACATTCTAAATACTTAGAGCTGTCCTAAAGTAAACCACATAATGAATTCTTAAGCATCCTTTGCCATATTCAACACAGAGAATAGTCAAAATTTACATGGTGGGAGACTCTGAAACAGTGTTTTAGACTCTGAATTTTGAGAGCATTATGAGCTATTGTTTTAAAATCTAGACACTGGTCTTTCTACAGGTAGTGAATGTTTATTTTATTTATTTTTTGTTTATTTTAAAGAATAATTCTCTCTTTCTCCTCCCGCTCCTTCTGATCATTAAATCTTACACTATGAATATACTGAAAGGAAAAGTCAACACGGAAATCTCACAAATAGAAAAGAAGGGATTGTAAAATAATGACCTTAAAATGAAGGCTGAACAAAATGTTAATATTGCACTTTATTTTATATTATTTTTTCTTAACTTGAAACTTTTGGAGTTTCAAAATTCTTTGCCTTCATGTAAAATTTGAAAGTCACAAAACATATATGTTCAAAACTAAGGTTGAAACTAAATAAACTATAAATTTATTATTTAAAAATAGCTGTTTTAATCTAAACTTAAAGAGGTCTGTTATACTGACAGGCCAGGGGGCAAAGGGTGATGGTGTAGGATGTACACTGGGTCCATTGGTGGAGGGAGGTTGACACTGGTGGTGGGAAAGGTACTGATTCATTGTATACCTGAAATTCAATTATAAAGGACTCTGTAAATCAGAATTATTTTAATAAAATAAAATGTAAAAAAAATAATTAAGACAAAATAAAAATAGCTGTTTTATTATGTTTTTGATTTGTTTATTTTCTGAATTTGTTAAATTTCTCTCTAAGATTTATCCAATTTATAAATGAAAGTATCCATTAGATTATGTAGTTTAGATTCATGAAATGCCAGTGGAAATAAAGTGATGATGAATAAATAGTGCTCATTGTTTAATCATGGAACATAAAAGTATTACAATAGTGAGGCTTTAGAGAATTATTTTCATAGGGCCAGAGCATTTTTTATGAGTGTGTTTTCTTTTTTATCAAAAACATATATGTGAGCTTAGTTTTATATACATGATGATACCAGCATTTTATTAAAGTAGAGAGAACTGATTTAGATGGACTGAGGTACTCCTTCCTCAAAAAATTAATTCAGATAAATTATTAAGACATAGGACTGCTACATCCCAGACAATGAACTTATTCAAAAGAAAACAAAGTCCCATGGGACTTTTTTAATATAAAATCTTTATTTAATCACCATGATTACAAGCATGTTTGTAGTTGGGTTTCAGTTATAAACAGAATACCCCTCCTTCACCAGTGCAACATTCCCATCACCCCCCTACGTTTTTATTGTAGATGCTATTACTATGTCAGTACAAAGCTATTAAACAAGAGATGTAGGTTCTTTCAGCAGAGCAAAGAAAATTGACTTGAGCAAAGCCTCAATGTAACTCTTGGCACTGGGAGATTCTCTCAGTAAAACAGGTTCAAGGGCAGGAGCCATATCTGTGCCATGAAGTCTTGATTTTATTTCCTATTTATTAAGGTGCATTATATTACATAATCAGTGGAACAGGAGTTTTCAGTCCTGAGAATAATTGTTGGGATTTGGTGCCACATTATATAGCGATAACTAGAGAAATCCTTCAGTTTCTCTGTATTGATTCTCACTTGTAAACTGTAGTATCATGGGACCAGAGATAGGATAGGTGTTAAGGTACTTGCCTTACGTACAGCAGACACTGGTTTGAGCCCTAAAAAAATCCCACAAATAAGACCAGGAGTGACCCCTGACCACAGAAATAAGATAAGGCTCTAAGAAATAAAAAGTGTTGGGGCCGGAGAGATAGCACAGTGGTGTTTGCCTTGCAATCCAGGACCTAAGGTGGTTAGTTCGAATTCCAGTGTCCCATATGGTCCCCTGTGCCTGCCAGGAGCTATTTCTGAGCAGAAAGCCAGGAGTAAACCCTGAGCACCGCTGGGTGTGGCCCCCCCCCAAAAAAAACAAACAAACAAAAAGAGTTGTCCCCAAACCTAATATATATTATATATAGTGTCATATCTATGTGGATTATAGGACCTTTTTAACTGAAGTGCTATTTTTTATTGTTTTAGTGACACACCTGGTAATACACAGGTGTTACTCCTGGCTCTGGGTACAGGAACCACTCCTGAAGGCACTTAGAGGACCATATGAAATGCCAGGAATCAAACTTGAGTCAGCCTCATGTAAGACAAGAGTCCTTCACAGTCTTTATATTTATAACCTGTTAACCCCTAGCATGATGGATTATGATAGTACTAATTTATCCCTAGACCAAGATTCATGAATATATGTCTGAAATCTAATATAGATTACTTTATGATTACTTTTCCCTATGTTTATATACCTAAGAAAAAGTTCAATTTATTTATAGGTGCAATGAGACATTAATAAGAGTAACAGTAGTGTAGGAACATTAATATATGTGTGGTAAAATTAATGTGGGTGTCGTTCACAAAATATCTTATTGTAGTGAGAAAATTATTTGCTGTAGAGACTTGCTGGGATAGGATAGGGGATTGAAGGGAAAATGGGAAAATTGGAGGTAGGAGAGTAATACTGGTGAAGGGAAGGGTGTTAGAGCATTGTATGACTGAAACTCAACCATGTAACATCATGGGAGTAACATGCCATTTCCAAGGTGGACATGGGCTTGTCATGGATTGTTTTTCACAATGATGATAAATAGAACAAATATCAGAGTAATATAAATATCTAATGATACTAAATCTGTAATGAATAAAGTTTAAATGAAAAAGTCATAAATATACATATAAATAATAAGGTATGCACCTAAAATTATGATATAAATAAATCTGTTTATTCTTGTTCATGGTAGGCAGAGAGCCCATTTGAGCAGCTTGGGGCTCAAGATGGATCCAAAACTGAACAAAATGTCCGTCCATCACAGGGCACATCTCTCTCTCTCTCTCTCTCTCTCTCTCTCTCTCTCTCTCTTTCTCTCTCTCTCTCTCTCTCACTCTCTCTCTCTTATACACACACACACACATATACACTGCTCAAGACATGCTTTAAGACATGCCCAAGAGCCCATTGTGTTTATCTTTGAGGTATGAAGATTCCCATAGAAAACCCATGTAGACATAATTAGAATATTCCAACTACAAAGAGGCAGTGTTGCTGACTGGGTATCAATAATGCTTTCCTTGTCAATGTTATAATGAAATGACATTTAATGTAACAATATTACTTGAGAGCATGCTATATATTGTAGTATTGTACAAGTTCATGCAAGTTGCCTGCTTTCTCTGAAACTCATATCATCCATGAAGGGAGCATGACTGTTATAGACCCTTGAAGGCTGTTACTAAAATAGAGATAATATTTTTAGAATGCCTCATAGTTCCTCAAAATGGATGAATTGCTCCCAAATTGTCTTATCATCCTTAGTAAAACCATCTATGACAATATCTTTTCTGGAATATTCTTCTGTTGTTACCCTTTTTTACAGTAATCACAAAGATTCAGACTACCATATGTGTTATTTGCCCAGCAGCCTAACCTAGGGCCACTATTCTGATAAAAATTCCTATTGTAATGCATAACCATGAGGAGTCCAGACCGAAATTGCTTTGGGAACCTTTGTGTGATTAACATTTTAGCTGTTTATGGAGTCTTTGCCCTATCATTTCCTGTTTTAAAAAATTAATGTGCTGGTTTCTTTATTATTAAAAACCAAGAAGGGGAGGTTTAGCTAGGGCACAAGGAAATAGTTTTATGTAGCCAAATAAGTTTCTGAGCAAGGAGAATGTTCAGAAAACATTCTTTTTAAAATTTTGCTGCTTTTCTAATTCCAGCAACTTCTTTTGGTACCGTTTCTCTTCAACCCCAGATCTTTTTCCACTTGTCCATATCATCCTCCAAATTGAGTGAGATAATAAAAGGAATTTGAGTCTAGGTAATTGTGACTATTTAATCCTAGTATGGTGTATGTGTGTGTGTGTGTATGGGTGTGTGCGTGTGTGAGTGCATGTGCGTGTGTGCGTGCATGTGCGTGTGTGTGTGTGTGTGTGTGTTTGTGTGTGTGTGTGTGTGTGTGTGTGTGTGACTACTGAAGAATCCATCTTGGAGCATTTGGAAACTAGTAGGCTTTATTTTTCAGATCAAGTAACTTGACTCATTTTATCATTAGAGAAATGAGATTTGTAGACAATTTTTATTAATATCTTTATTTAAACACCTTGATTACAAATATAATTGTAGTTGGGTCTCAGTCATGTTAAGAACAACCCCCCCTTCACCAGTGCAACATTCCAATCACCAGTGTCCCAAATCTCCCTTTTCCCCTCCCCTCCCCCCACGCCCCCACCCAACCAGTACCTGAGACAGGCTTTCTAATTAACGACTAAGTTTTATCTAAAGGAAGCCAGATCCCTGCTATTCTTTTTCTAAGTAATCTGAATTAAATACTTTGAGTTTATACATATAGATTAGACATTTAAATCTGCTTCCTCGACATGTGTTTCCAATCACATTTCATTTTGGTTTGGTGTTAGGGCTCAAATTTGGGGTCACTCATATGCAAACGAAGTGGTTCTATCAAGGCAAACATACATCCTCAACCCATTTCCTTTTGTAGACATGGTCCTTTTTTTTTTTTTTTTTTTGCTTTTTAGGCTACACTTGGTTATGCTCAGGGGATATTCCTGGCTATGCACTGAGAAATCGCTCCTAATTTGGAGGACCATATGGGACTCTGGAGGATCGAACCTTGGTCAGACCTAAGTTAGCTGCGTGCAAAGCAAATGCCCTATGCTTGCGCCACCAACTCTGGCCCCAGCCTCGACATGATTCATTTTTTTCTTTTTTCTTTTTTTGATGCATAGGTTTTGACATTTTTGTGTGTGTGTTATTTTTGATGCTTATTGCGAAAGAAGTACAAGGGTTTGCATCTTAATCTTTTAAAATGTGATTACCTCCTGGTTGTATCCTCCACTGAAAAGGCATCATTAAGAGATGGTGTAGTATTTGTGGGGTAGTTTGGGCCACACCTGGTGGTACCTTGAGCAAGGCAAACACCCTATGCTACTGTTTTTCTGCCCCCAGTGTAGGTTTTTTGTTGGTTTGTTTTTGTTTGTAAGTCACACCCAGTAACATTCATTGGTTACTGTTGGACAGCTTGGGGAATCATATTGAATGCTGGGGATAGAACCTAGTTCTACTGCATGCGAGGCAAATGCCAAACCCACCATACTATCACTCCAGCCCCCAGTGTAATTTTTTTTTAATGTGGGGGATTTTTCCAAACAATGCTTAAAAGACCTGTGAAAAATTTCCCCTGAGTTTTATGAACTAGAGCTGGGTTTAATGTGAATGTGGATATAATGCTGCTAAGTTCCTGTAGTTCAGGGAACACCAATGCCCCTGGGACAGTAATTGGGACCTTCCAGGACTGTAGCTGGTAATCTTTGGGGGACCACATAATGCTAAGGATTAAAGCAGTGATTGAATGCAGAAAAAGTGCTTTTATTTTAATAACTGTAATGTATCCAGCCTTTTACAGTTAAACAGTATATTTTTGTTGCAATATTTTTTAAAATGTTCTAAAAATAAGCCCAAGTTTCTACAAACATGAATAGTTCTATATTTCAAAAAACTATTATTAAATGTCTCTACAACAAAAACAAAACAGAACTTTTTTTATTTGAAGTAAAACTTTATTAAAAATATAGATTAGTTACATTTCATATTATTTGATATATATCAGACATATCCAAAACAAAAATTGAAGCTTAACTTATAGTCAACCTACTTTTATGTCTCCGGATATTATTACCATACTGTCTGTTTTTTATTTTTCTTATATCCCACAAATGAGTGAAAATGTTTTTTAACACTCAACTGTTGTCTGGCATGTGGGTTGTTTCCAGATTCTGGCTATTATAAATAATGCTTTAATGAATATAGGAGTGCAGAGGGCATTTTTGTATTGTGTCTTTATATTCCTAGGATATAATCCTAGGAGTGATATTTCTGGATCATATGGGAGCTTAGTTTCTAGCTTTTTGAGAAATGTCCATATTGTTTTTCAAACAGTCTGCATTTCTTTCAGCAATGAATTAGAGTCCCTTCCTTGCTGCACCAGCACTGGTTGTTCTTGTTCTTTGTGTTGTGAGCCACTCTCTGTGATGTGAGATGATATTTCATTGTTGTTTTGATTTGCATATTCCTGATGATAAGTGATGTGGAGCATTTTTTCATGTGTCTTTTGGCCACCTGTATTTCTTTTTTGTTTGTTTTTGTTTGTTTGGAGCCATACCCAGCAGCGCTCAGGGTTCACTCTTGGCTCCTTGCTCAGAAATCACTCCTGGGAGGCTCAAGGGACCATATGGGATTTTGGGGATCAAATGCGGTTCATCCCAGGTCAGCAGTGTGCAAAGCAAACACACTACCACTGTGCCATCACTCCAGCCTCATCTTTTTTTTTTTAAATAATTTCTTTATTTAAGCACCATGGTTACAAAAATGTTTGTAGTAGGCATTCAATCATCGAATGCACATCACTCTTCATCAATATAATTTTCTTGACATCAATGTTCCCCATCTCCCTCCTTTTGCCCTCTGTATTTCTTCTTAGAGGAAATGTCTGTTTATTTCTTCTACTTAGTTTTTGATGGAGTTAGATATTTTTCTAAGCAAGATATTTTCTTTTAAATAAAGTGTATTTAGAAACATGTGATGGGGGAGAATGAAAGGAACAAGCTTTCAAGAGAACATAAGCAAGAAAAGGAAAGATAGGTGTTTAAGTGAGAGCAAGTCCTTGACAGAGCCAACCTCTCAATCCGGTTCATGGGAGACTTGACCCTCTTAGACCAACTGTAACATTTGTGTTTCATTTGGCTCATGGATGGATATCTTAAATAATTTTTATCAACCTTATTTCAAAACTCCAGACTGTCATGAGGGAACATCAATAAAATTGTCCAAGTTAGGGTAGTGACTCAGTAAGCAGACACTTGGATGCTATGTTTTTTGGTCTACTGTAATAGATATTTATTTATATTTAAGCATTTAGATGTTCATACTTTTAATCAAACTGTATATAAAAAGGTTAAGTCAGGATTTTTTGTGTGTTTGTTTGTTTTTGGGCCACACCCAGTGACACTCAGGGGTTACTCCTGGATATGCATTCAGAAATTGCTTCTGGCTTGGGGGACCATATGAGATAGCAGGGGATCAAACCGCAGTCCATCCTAGGTC
Source organism: Suncus etruscus (assembly GCF_024139225.1). Lineage (NCBI taxonomy): Eukaryota > Metazoa > Chordata > Mammalia > Eulipotyphla > Soricidae > Suncus > Suncus etruscus. Next base: position 104,191,627 of record NC_064852.1, read on the forward strand.
AGCCTCGTGCAAGGCCCTACTGCTGCGACACTGCTCAGGCCTTGAAAATGGGATTTTTTTGATATAGCTTAAATTAACCTATTTTCTCAATTCATCAACTGGTCATTGAACCAACAAATGTAAGTTTATTAAACTCCACCTTCAAAATGCTATTCATCAAAAGGCAAAAATTTCTAATAATTTAGAATAAATGGAGTTGAATGAAAAAGTAGAAAGTTAAAATTTTAAACTCAGGGAAAACTCTACATCAATAATATTCTGTATTGATGAATACAAGGTAATATAGAAGGTTGTCTTATACATAGTTGAATATTGACCAAATTTAACTTAGAACTATTTCTAAGGTGCAGATTGGAAAGAGGTTTAGGACATTTACTTGAGTTTAAAGCCAAATTCAGCAACCTTCCTGCCACCAATGTCCCCATCACCCTCCTTCCCTACCCCCTGTCTTCAAGACAGGCATTCTATTTCTCTTCCTCACTACCATTGCCTTGGTAAGGGAGAGGGGGTGTACTTTTTATGACTGAAATCCAGTTACAAACATGTTTGTAACCATGGTGCTTAAGTAAAGATATTATTAGAACAAAAAATAAAGTCCAATTCAGAGTGATTTTAGAAAATTACCAAGTCACATTGTCATATTTTCTCATCTGTAAAATAAGGCTAACAATACTTCCTATTCCTTATAAGAATAAAACAAGCCAATCTTTCCGGCCCCCAAAAGAATTACTTTCGGTGATGCCTAACGATTGTATGTAATGTCAGGGACTAAGGTAAGGGACTTAATGTCCTATACAATCTGTCTAGTCCAAAATAAATTCTTTTAAAAATCAATTTTAGTCATTGTTTGCAGACAGAAATGCAAAACACGTGTGGGTATAATTTTATCCTGACACTTTAAAAGCATTATTTCAGTATTTTTTGGTGGCATCTTTAGGGTTTTCTGTGCATATTATCATGTCTTCAGCAAATAACAATAAATTTAACTCTCTTTTCCTATTTGGATTTCTTTTACATCTTTTTCTTACCTTATTACTTTTAGCTAGGACTACCAAAATTCTGTTAAAGTATAGGTAGAATCAACATCTTTGTTTTATTACAGATCTTAAAGTGAAAATGTTCAGATCACTGACTATAATGTTGGGCTGTGACTTTGTCAAATAGGGCCTCTGTTATTTTGCATTATGTTCCTTCTACTCTGTATTTAAGAGTTTTTTAATTTTTAAAAATCATTTATATATGCTGAATCTTGTCTAAGGCATTTTCAACAATATTAATATGATTATAGGATTTTTGTTTTCTTTTTTATCAATGTGGTATATTAAATTAATTGATTTGTGAATATTAAATATCTTTAAATCCTTAAGATTAAAAAAGGAATAAAACAAGCAATATTATTAAAAGCAAGAGTAGTACTGGAAAATATGTCTATTTACTGGGATTATGAAGTATTTTTGACAATACATGCACTTATAGAAACTTTGAGGAAATAATTTAAGATGAGGACAAGGATCAAGGCAAAATATATAAAATTAATTACATCTTAAGTGTAAAAGAGTGAAATGGTTAAATTAAATATGCTCAGAGGTCTAAAAACTGGCCCAGTGGCAGAATACATGCCTTATTTGTACATATTCATAAATTTGATTCACACGCATAAACACAAAATAAAAGAAAATTAGCATACATTCATAAGAGTGGCATGGTACAACCCTTAAAATTTATATTTTCAGATGATAGAAGAAATTCTCAGACATAATGTCAATTTGTAAAAGGAGTGTGTAAAGTTGTGCATAACATATCACCCTACTGCTTTAAGAAAGGATGTAGGGTCAGTGATAGGAAGAAAGATAAAATTAATCTTTGTGATAAGCTTATTAAAATTTGGACTGAGGCTAAAAAGAAAGGTACAGAGGAAGGATACTTGCCTGAACTTGTTCAACCCAGGTGAAACCCTAAGCACCATCAGGAATAATTCTGGAGTGCAGAATTCCTGTGTCCCAAAAAAAATAAAAACAAAAAAGATAACTTGGTAATTTTGAAACTTATAGTGGTTTAATTTTTTTTAAATAGTAATATTTGCAATGGTTTTCTTATTCTATTATCTTTTACATTATTTTAGAAATTTCACAAATATATACTTTATTCTTACGTTTATACAGAAGTAGAGAAACTATTTAAAAATGTATTTAACACAGAAAAAAAGAATGACCAAAAAATTTCATTGTCTAGTTTTGTTTCCTGAGCTGTTGCATATTTATCCAGAATGGAAATTCGAACAACCTTCAAAGAAGAACTTTTAAAGCAAGGAATAGTTTTAAAATCAAAATAACTATAGTTTATCCTTTTGATAAACAGAACTTTATAAGTCTATGTCAATATATAGTTCCTTCTCCCTTTTAGAAAGAAAATATATCATTAGTTGTAAATGCCAGAAGGGGATGAACCATAAGCAAAAATAAATTAAATAAAAATCACCAAATCACAAAATGTTTTTTGAATTGATAAATTTTGGATAAGCTCAGCAATCTCTCAAGTCCTTTTACCAGTAGGAATCAAGCCAAGTTTTATGGGAAAAACATGAACTACAGACTGATGATCTCGGGTGTTTGTTGAGCAATTTGCAAAAGGTAAATATTATTGCAAGTATGACAGCTGAAGGCATGAAAACCTGCTTCATCATCTGCCAACTAAGTGACATAGCCCCCTTAGTGGCCTTGGGGGGATGTCACACAGCAAACTTCCTTTCCTGAAAGTGTGAGTTATGAGCTCAACTCCCCAAGTTTCTTAATGAAAATGTGCCTTCAAATGCTTTGAAAATTTTTCTTTCTTATTTCCTGGCTTGGAAAAAGAAGTATATTTTCTCAGTGAGTTTCTAAGTAATATTTACTACCAAAGCAATTCCTACCTGAATTTTCTTAAAATAATAAGGGGTGGTGGGGGAGAAACATGCTTTAAATACTTGGAAATCTGTTCACTGAATCAAAGAAATTATGAAAGCAGCTTGCTAGTGAATATAATAATTACCAATAACAATGGTTGAAATACATTTCTTTCTTATTTTTATGAGAAAGGTTGCTTTGTGTCTATAATTCTGGGACCCCAGAGAGATTTACATAGGAAAATATTAAGGTTCTGAGTAGATTCTCTAAGTAGATAATAGACACAAGGTACATGTTCATCCACTTTAAGAAGAAAATGATAATTATAATTCATTCAAAGGCAAGAATTCTTTATTTATAACCTTCTAAAGGAACCATCTTTATTATATGGCAGAATATTCTAAGTGTGTACCATGGCTAATATTTTATGCATACATTTTTTTCAGTTGAAGGCATTTGCCATAATTCAGCTTTAACAAACTCTGTTCTCAGCTGTTACTCAGATCATGACATATATCCATTGTCCAGCTGTAAATCTGTAGCTGTTATTATACTTTTATGAATCTGGTTCTCGCTAAAAGCATTATCCCTGCAACTTTAATTAAGGAGTTAGGAATTTCTTCATTTGAATTCCTAGCATTCTATACACTTTATTGCATCTTCCCTCAGGAACCTAAAATGAAATATTTGGATTACAGATCCTTAGAAGAATAAAATCTTTAAGCTGTAAATCAGAGATGGGTAAGTGGATTTGATTCCAACTTTAGAACTGACCTTGATAGTTCAAATGACATTGAGTCTCTTAGGATTTAATCAATCATTAATATCTAAGTTTTGATAGCTGTAATTTTTTGGTATATGTTATTATCAGAATATTAAGATGAGGTCTCTTGTTTGGTTTCTGATTTCCTTGAGTCTAGTCTCATAGTGGTACAAAGATGTACTCACTTTAATTCTGAAAGGACGAGTGTGAGTGTCTTGGGTTAGGATAATATTATCAAATTCTATAAGGAATGTTTAGTAGGAAATAAGGTAATAAGTCAGTTGGCAAATAGATGAAATAGATGGAATAGATGAAATACTACTCCTTTAATACTGCATGAGAAAGAGAATTCCAAAGCCTTGTGCTCTGTTGACAGTTCTTTAAATCACACTTCATAGATTGTGAATGGAGACTTGAAAGAGTGGATGAGGAATTACAGTGTTCTTTAACTACTCCTCTATTTTTCATTTTCTTCCTGTCATGCCTTTTATTTTGGTAATTGTTTACCTTTGTATTTATTAATACTGTCTGTGCTAGACATTGTGCTACATGCACAAGTTTCTTTTTTCAGTCATTTACTATGAAGACTATTATCTCTACTTTCTAAATAAGAAAATGGAAAAGAGGCATAGTAGCAGATAAAAATCACACAGCTAAGAATTAACTCTTGTGTATCTGACATGAAAATGTATTGTCTTAATCAGTGAAGAAAAGAAAATGTTAACCACCAAAATCTTAGTGGCAAACATTTTGTAGCTAATTCATAATAAATGGGGCAAGGTATTTTCTCAATCTGGTCTTTCAGTTTATTGATTCTGAAAGAGTAGAAACTTAATTTAAAATACACTTGCTATATTCTCAGCAACCAATTTTTCCCTGATTTTTTATTCTAACCAATGTTTAATTACCATATTTTTTGCACTATAAGACACACTTGACCATAAGATGCACGTAGTTTTTTTTAGACAAGGAAAACAAGAATAAAATCTAAAACAAATGCTGCAATGTGAGACATAGTCAAAGACAGCGGCTGGGAACAGCCAGCCTGTGAGGCAGAAGTATATTTACAATACACAGGTCCATGGCTTGTTAAATACACTTACCTAAATTTTATTTTTTACATCAGAAAATAAAAAAAAACATTTTAATACTTTTTGTTAATATAAAAAATAAAAGTCATAGCAGCGATCAAATATAGTTTTAAACGAAAGCTCTCTATGTGACGTCTCTATGTGACAAAACATGATTGCTAGTACTATGCCCTATGTCTACACAATAAAGGGGACGTAACACCCCCCCATCTTTAGGGAGGGGGTATGTGTCTTATGGTACAAAAAATAGGGTATACATTTAGAAGTCCTCGACTATTTTGATGACATTTTTTTCAGTTTTTATAAATGTTTTCCTAGAATTTATATTTCTTGTTACAGTTCATAATTTACATCTATGAGAAAAACTTCACAGGACAGCTATAAACACAAATATTTGGAGCTAGTTTCATGCTCAGTCTCCTTTTAATGAGAAATGAACAGGTTATTATGCTATTACATGGCACCTCCTATTCCTGGAAGCAATTGTAAGCTATTCAAAATAATGTATCTCTACACTGCATCAGCTTCTTTGTTCCACAGATGCTATTTTTTTTTTTTTTTTAGAATTTTATGAACAGCAAATGGCTCTTTAGGAGAACATTACAATCGCTCAATCTGGTTTTTCCAACAGTCATGGTATAAGATGCTAAATACCCATGGGGCAGTGCCAATTTGAAAAGGATGATTAATTCTAGATTGCGCATCCTTAGGACATGGTGGATGTCTGGAACAAGGTCTGATGTGTTCCAGATGATGTGAAAAGATGTGCAAACATACGAACTCCATTAGGAGACAAACTGGGATCAAATGGCATTATTCATTCAGTTAATCAACCAGCACACTTAGAGCATTTTCTCTGTCTCAGGCACTGCTCAGGAAACTGAGAATATGCAATCCCTTCCACCCAAGTGTTTACATTCTCTGTGAAGAGACAGACAAAAAGTAAACAAATACAGACAAAAAGTAAACAAATACATACACAAATAGATGCATCAATAAATAAAATCCACCAGGAAAACTAATACCAGATAGAGGGATGAGGATTAATATGGGTAAGACATGCTCTTTCTTGAAGAAACAGTTGCAAATGACCTCTGTAAGACTGTACTACACACAGGTCTTTAAAAAAAAGTGGTGGAGCTTTGTGCATTGGCAGTATCATAGCCAATGAGGCTTATCCAAGGTGCAGTTATTGCTGATTGAAAAAAAGGTGGTGAGACTAATTGGAGAATTATCACAGTGGTAGGGCACATGGCTTGCTGGACCTGACCTGGATTCTATCCCCAGGACCTCTGAACATTGCTGTGACCTCAAACAACAACAACAACAACAACAACAACAACAACAACAACCAGCAAAGTAATGGAATAAGGCTGTCAGCTGTCAGAGAACTATTTCTAGTATACCTGATGAGGTTTTTACAAAGGGAGTATAGTGGCAGATGATAATATGGCTGGAAGAGAGAATAAAGGAGAGTGATGGGAGATATTCTCAGGAAAATACAAACAAGCATCATTGACAGGTTGATTACAGCCATTAAGTATCACATAAGATTGGTAACAAATTTAGATTTTATGCTCTATAAATTGAGAACCCACTACAAAGGTTTAAACAGGACCACATTTGAATAGCTTTTTCTGCCTGCCATGCCTAAACTACATGTCAGGGACAAAAGTAATGATGGATGTTACAGACAAGAGTTTGTTTCAATCTAGGCAAGATATACTGCTACTTTTGAATCTGGCTTGTGTAGATGACAAGGGTAGGATCAAATTCTGAGTATTTATCAGGAAGATTGGACAGATATTTATAGTAAATTAAATATGAGGAAATTCGTCAAATCAAGATTTTTCAATCTACACACATAGTGGTTGATTCATCAGATTGGAGATTTTAAGGAGAAATGGCCTTAATAAGTGGGTCCTTGTCTACAGCCTAGACATTTTTCAATGAAAAGAGCATGATTGGCTTTCATACAGGGTTGTGTAGGAATCATATGGCCAAGAATCTGGAGGTCATAGAACAAGTTTGGGTTAGATATCTAATTTTGAGGTTATGAGTCTATAGGTAATGCTCAAGAGTAATCTTCTTGGCCAGTTTTGGCAGGAAACTAAGTTCTTGATTGGCCCTTCAAATAGTTTAGTTCTATTATCATCTTAGTATGAAGTATCCACATGCTTTGCACTGATCCTTCCCTTTAGTAGGTGCTTGTTTTTATGAATTTGCTAATACATTAAGCTTAAGTGGTGCTAAAGCTTACCTCAAAGCTTGTTACTGAAGCTCTAAGAGGCAACATAGCAGCAAAGTGGATGAAATACCTTTTTCAACATGAGAGCATTCTGATCTTCTTTCCTGCTCTCCCAATTATGAATGAATCATAGTGACCCAGGTACCTGGTGGAGCAATAACAATGTCTATTTCTTTCAAACATCTACTTGTATTTTAAGAATAATTCTTCTCAGAGGTAATTTACTAATATTTACTAGACATACAGCCTTATTTGGTATAATTTAATATTAAATGTGCAATTAGTAGAGTGAAATTTGATAGAAGATCTGAGGATGATAGGGAAGTTAATACAACATAAGTAATTCATGACTTTATTTTTCTTAACTGCTGCGTAGTATTCCGTTGTGTATATGTACTACAGTTTCTTTAGCCACTCATCTGTTGTTGGGCATCTGGGTTGTTTCCATATTCTGAATATTGGAAGTAGCACTACAATGATTATAGGTGTTCAGAAGGCACTTTTGTATTGTGTTTTTGTGTTCGTAGGGAATATTCCTAGGAGTGGTATAGCTGGATCATATGGATCAAATTTTCAGATTTTTGAGTAATCTTAATATTGTTTTCCAGAAAGTCTGGACTCAGTGGAATCCCACCAGCAGTGAGTAAGAGATCCTTTCTCTCCACATCAATGCCCCAATGACTGTTCTTGTTCGTTGTGATGTGTGCCAGTCTCTGTGGTGTGAGATAATACCTCATTGTTGTTTTGATTTTCATTCTCCTGATGATTAGTGATGTGGAGCATGGACATGGAAACTATTACACTGAGTGAAATGAATCAGAGGAAGAGAGATAGACACAGAATAGTCTCACTCATATGTGGGATTTAAGAAAAATAAAAGACAATGTTGTAATAGTACCCAGAGACAATAGAAACGAAGGTTGGAAGGACCAGCCCAAGATATAAAGCTTACCACAAAGATAGGTGTGTGCAGTTAGAAAAATAACTACACCAACAACTATTATGACACTGATAGTGAGTGAGAGAAATAGAATACCTGTCTCAAAGACAGGCAGAGGATGTGAAGAGAGAGAGATGAGAGGCATTGGTAGTGAGAAGGTTGCACTGGTGAAGGGGGAGTATAATTTTTATATGACTGAAACCCACTTGCAAACATGTTTGTAATAATTGTGCTTATATATCATATATACATATATGGTGCTTAAATATATCATATATATTAAATATATTAAACTAAGTATAATATAAATAAATATATATAAATAACCTAAATATATATTTAATAAATACATTAAATATAAACAAACAGACAAAAACATAAAACAAGTAACTCATCTGAAAGTGAATACTGGCTTTATTTCTATTCCATCCTATCCCTTGGAATAAGAAGAAAAGTTATAGTACTTGTAAAAGGGAATGTTTTAATTATTTCTACAATCAATTCCAGAGTGTTTGAGTCACTATTATAGGGAGACATGGGTACAGAGAAAAGATCTGGTCACTGGGTTGGAACAGGTATTTGCAAGGCAAAGTGCTGCAACCAGAGGTGGAATAACATCCAGTCAAACATGTTTATAGAAGACGTGGAAAGATAACTGTAGATGATCATGCTGATGTTAAATGTCATCATGTTTTAGAGGTAAATCAGGTTGATAATGGGCTCTATTTAATTTAAATAAAAAATACAACTACCTTGTCATAAAGCTCTTCAATTTTAAAACTAAAGCTCTAAATTGTTTCCTTTGATTCAGAATTTGTATGAAAACATAGGCTAGCAAGGAATTTAACTATTATAAACCTTAGCAGAATGACCTATGACATACTGATCCCACCCAAACAGAGGTAATGATTTGGGGGATGTCATCTGTAAAATTGATTTTTGGTGATTAAAATATATTTCATTTTAAGTTCCATGTTTTCACTCCGATGGTGGTACAGGGGAATAAACCAGAGGCCTTCTGTGCAATGTGAGTGCCCTACTATTAAGCTTTTTGTGTCAAATCCAGCTGTGCTCAGGACTTATTCCTGTTTCTGCACTCATGAATCATGTCTGACAGACTTCATGGACCCTATGGAATGCCAGAGACTGAACCCAGGTTAGCTGTGTACAAAGCAAGTGCCTTCCTTTACGTGCTATTGTTTGATTCCCACAAATACTTTCTCCTGCCCTTTTTGTTTTGGCCATTCAACTGCAAGTTGTGCTATAAAACCAAACATGGGTTCCAAGTAATTCATTAAGAAGACCCAAAATAGTACTTGAGAGAGCTACAAATTAAAGTTCTTACCAAGGTAAAGACTTATAAAGGGCCTTTGTTAGCTCTGCTAGTTAAGACCATCCTCCCTGTACTCTGAAGACTGGTTCCATGAATTTGGCCTAGAACAACATAATGCTAAAACTCATCTCTACTATTTAGATTTCTATATTATACACATGTAAATATTAATAAAACAGTCTTGTCCTTAAATATTGCATGTCACAGTTAATATTCTTTTTTTCTGTCTGTATAACTACCTTTCAACATTTGCTATTAATGCTTTATTAACAAATTTGAAGCTCTATTTTTTTCTATGTGTATGCTGTATCTGGAATATTATGTGCAAAGTTATAGAAAAAGAAATTGTCCACTTATATAATATTGAGATGAATATTGCCTTGTGTATAATGTGCTTTATTTTGTATTTAATTTAGTAGAGGTATGTCTCACTGTCTCATGGGGGCACAGAATCTTCCCCATTGCTGGGAAGCTAGTACCACAAGTTATGAAAGATATTTTAAAGAGCTTCCTGCAAAGGTGGAGGTTCTATACATTATTTTCAACTTGGCTGTCCATTGCAGCTCCTTGGGAGCCCCTCTACTTACCAATGGGTCCCTCACTCCCCCTATTACTTGCCCTGGAGAAACTGATTCAATCTATTTTAGGTAAGGTAAAACACCAGGGACTTGTAAATGCTTCATAGGTAATTGTAATGTGCAGAAACAATTGAGAAAGCTATTCCAAAATATCTATCACTAAGATTAGATTTCTCATTTAATTTGATTTCATCATTTAAAAAATCTAATCTGATTCTATGACCTTTAAAACTGTGCTTCCTAAGAAAAAACTAGATCTCCCAAATAATCTACAAAAGAGATCCTGTGGTCAAATAAGTGTGGAGATTGTCACATATCTTATCCTCTTAGAGACCTTCAGTTCACCTTGATTTATTAAGACAGAGGTAGAATTTTTCTTATCTAGTATTTCCCAAAGTTTTAACTAAGAGCTTCATTATTTTTTCCACAGCTATTATGTGATCATGAAATTATCATTCTGTGGTATATATTTTTGTCACCTTATATTGATTTGTGCTCTGTGATATGGTGATTCATTTCTGAATGTTGTATATAAAAACATTCCATATTAATTGCTTATCTGTTTATTATGCTATAATATACATTAAGCTCTTATTGGTCAGAGTCTTTTTGGAAATTCAATTAAGCCAATTAGATTTTAATAAAGCATTATGGATTTACCATTGGTACAATACCATGTAAAATTTAAGAATTCAGCTTTATACCTTGATGTAACACAGGCTGCTTTTATTGGTAATTATTAAAGTAGTGTGCTGTTGAATAAAGTGCATGTTGGAATGAGCCTTTCTGGAAATACCTCTTCCCGAGGGCTATTGCCTTTGGACCTGGGGTTTATTAATACAAAGAACAGGGTATTAAGATCATCCATCTTTAGTGTCCAATGTGTCAACAAGCAGGGAAAGGCTACAGGACTTGTTTGAAAGTTACCATCTTACCAGTCACTTAAATCTTCCTTGAATGGATGCTTTCTGCAGTTTAAGTCATCAATTTTCTGACTTAGAATAATTTTCCTTGACTCAAAATATCTTGACTTTAAAATATCTTAAAATCTTGACACAATTTATATATTTTTTTCCCTAGAAATAGAACTGGGATAACTGGGATGTGGAAAGAATAGGAAGTGGAGTGATCAAGCTTGTGGTAGAAACAAGGAGGGGGTGAGTTTACTCACAAATGAGAGTTGGATTGAGGGGTTGGTAAATTGGCCTTGAGGCTGGAGAAGGCAGTAGGCATGCTATTTATCATTTCTTCTTGGGTGGAAATGAGGATGTGACCAGAATACAAACTAGAAAGCAAGGCTACTCTTGCTGCTAGCTTCACATTTCAGGTGTTATCTTATGTTTTCTTGGAAACATACCAACTTCATTTTCTCCTATGTTCTATTTCTTTCCTTGGCTTTTGTAACTATCAACAATACTTATTGTTTACCCTTAGAGCTTAACTTCTTCTGTTTACTCCCAGGTTAGTGAAGATTCTTGTTCTTTGTGTTTATGGGTTTTCAGCCCATTTACTTTCATTATGAAAGTGCTTCCCAGTAATAAAAATGTTTCTGTCATTTAAACTGTATTATCTTTATCTTATATCAATAACTATATAGATATGTAAGGCACTTGCTTAGCATGTAGCTGATCCAGTTTTGATACCTGGAAATTTGGTTTAACAAGGCCAACTAGGAATGATACTTGAATGTAGAGCAGGAGTAAACCCTTATGCACTGTTAAGTGTGACCACAAAACAAAAACAAAAAAGCAAGAAATTTAAATATCTTATTAGTGTCTGGGTTACGATTCTTGTTTATAGTTATGTAATATGAAACTGTTATATGTATCAACATATTATAAGACTTAATTTTAATTACTTGCTATTTATTTCTCATTTTAGGCTAACTATAATCTATTAACAGATAGAATGCTATTTTATCATTTCACACTATCTTTAGTTATCTGCATCAAGTACCTTTATTCATAATTCATTTATTGCACTTGTCCAATAATTCTGTTATTTCACATTAGAGTGTTTTTATTTGAAAAATGTTTAATGTTTGCATTCTTATAGATTTACATATGGCTGCTTTTATATAAATTGTTCATTTTTCACTGACTATGTAACGCTTTAGAAAAGATAAACTTTTTTACTTTTATGATCAAATCTATTAAGGTAAGTGAGTAAGGGAAGTCTATCTCGAATACAGGCAGGAGCTGGGAGAGGATGGAGATAGGGGGCATTGGTTGTGGGGAAGTTGCACTGGTGAAGGGGGTATTCTATTTTTTTATAACTGAAACCCAACTACAAACATGTTTATAATCTGGTGTTTAAAGATATTATAAAAATAGGGGGCCGGAGAGATAGCATGAATGTAAGGCATTTGCCTTGTATGCAGAAGGACGGTGGTTCAAATCCCGGCATCCTATATGGTCCCCCAAGCCTGCCAGGAACGATTTCTGAGCGTAGAGCCAGGAGTAACCCCTGAGTGCTGCCGGGTGTGACCCAAAAACAACAAAAAAAGATACTATAAAAATAGAATAGCATTGATATTAATAGTTTATGATACTAACATCAGTATACAATGTTACTGTACCACCTCACCCCTAAAGTGATACTGTCCCTCTCTCTACCTTTTCTCTTTTCTTCCCTCCACTCCCATTCTACTACCATTTGCCAGACTCAGTTCAATGGGCAGAATCTCAAGGTATATGTTCATTGGGCATTTTCTATTTCTGTACTTAGATTCTTTATTTTTAAATTTTAAATTTTAAATTTTTAAATTGCTAATTTTTTAGCAAAAGCATCAATATGGTTGTTTTATACTTGCAGTGTTACTAAAGTCTGCCCACTATCAGAATGTCAGGGTTCCTTCGCCATTATTCCTAGGTCCTTTCTCTCATCCTCCATAGCACTCTTAGATCATAATTCTATTGACCATATCTTAGGTGTGCTTCCATTGCAGATTGTTTCAATCTTGCTTTATTTCTTTATACTCTACATATATGTAAGTTCAGCTTGCATTTGCATATTTCTTTCTGACTCACTTCATATAGCAGGAATTTCTTCAAGTTTCAGCAAACTTCAGGAGTTATTTTATTCACACTAAGTAGTAGTCTATTGTGTACATAAACCACCATTTCTTTAAAACAATTTTCTGGATATACCTGGTTTTGCTTAAGAGTTATTTCTGTTTCTACACTCAGAAATTATTCCTGGTGGTGCTTGGGAAATTATATGGGATGCTTGGGATCAACTCTGGCCCACAGCATGCAAAGCAAGTACCCTACACATCACTGTACTATCCCCTCCTCCCAAACAGCAAGCTTTTTTATCCGCACATTTGTTATTGGGCTGTTATTGGACTGATTCCAGATATTAACTATTGTAAATAATTTTTATTAAACTATGTTTGTGTATTTTCAGATTAATATTACTGTATATGGGGGGAGGTACCTATAGATTTGCACTGTAATTTAGGCTATTGACCAAGGTCCTGGGTCTTTAGTATGGCTTCTGACTTTTTCTCTCATCAATTATCATAGTCTGTTCAGTTGCTCAGAGTTAGTAGAGGTACATTAAGCAAAACAGATGTTCAGTGGAAGTCAAGTGTCCTTCAAAGAGCAATAATAGCATCCCAGGAGCTCCCTTTAAGTGTAAAACCATGTCTGATATTCAGCATAACAATTTATTGAGAGGATTTCTTCAAATCAGTCTCTTCATTAAAAATAGAATCAGCCAAATTGAAATCAACATATCTAACATCACTGTGTAAAATAGAATGCTATCTTTCACTTATTAAAAATGTTTCATTTTGGGCCAGAGTTTTAGCACAGCGGTAGGGTATTTGTCTTGCACATTGCTGACCACCCAGGACAGACACAGGTTCAATCCCTGGCATCCCATATGGTCCCCTAAGCCTGCCAGGAGTGATTTCTGAGTGCAGAGCTAAGAGAAGCCCTGTGCACCTACAGGTGGGGCCCCCCAAAAGGTTTTGCATAGACTACTGTGCTCAGAAATTACTCCCAGTTCTACATTGAGAAATATTCCTGATAGTACTTGGAGGCATATGGGGTTTTCTAGAACAGGTGCAAGGAGAGCACCTTACCCATTGTGCTATCCCACTAGCTCCTGTCTCTGGTTTTAGAGGTAGTAACAAAAATGATCAAAATGTCAGAAAACAGTTTAATCTCAAACACTTATAAGATACTTATTTTTTCCCTTTTTAGTTTTTATTTTTGGGTCACAGTCTGCAAGTGCTCTGCATTTAAGGATCATTCCTGGTGTGGTTTTGGGGGAGGGGATCATGTATAGTGCCAGGTATCAGTGCCCCAACCCTATAATGTCTCTCCAGCCCCAAGGTCTTTAAATTTCTGAAAGTATATTTACAGCATATCAATGGAGGAGACGTCCATCTATTTATCCAATGTAAATTTTTAGTTCAATTAAAGGAAAATAAAATAAAAACCTGTATGGAGTTCCCATGTTAATGTGAAAAAGAAATTAAAGATTTAGAAGGTTTTTTTTTTTTAATGGGGCTTTTGTGTGTTTTTATTTTGGGGTCACAACTGATAGCGTTCAGAGTCTGCACTCAAGTCGTTTGCCTGGCAGTGGTGGATTGTATATATTGTCAGGGATAGAATTCATGTCTTTTTTTTTTTTTTTTTTTTCGTTTTTTGCTTTTTGGGTCACACCCAGCAGCACTCAGGGATTACTCCTGGCTCTATGGTTGTAAGGGATGCCGGGATTAAAACCACCGTCCTTCTGCATGCAATGAAAATGCCCTACAATGATGCTATCTCTCCTACCCCTTCCCCTTCTTTTTATTTTTTTTGGGGGGGGCACACCCGGTGACGCTTAGGGGTTACTCCTGGCTCTGTGCTCAGAAATCATTCCTGGCTTGGAGGACCATCCAAGATGCCGGGGAATCGAACCGCCTTCCGTTCTGGGTCAGCCATGTGCAAGGCAAATGCCCTAATGCTGCGCCACCACTCTGGCCCAATTCGGGTCTTCTTTAGGCAAGGCAAACATCCTATTTGCATAATATTACTCTGATCCTATATTTTATATGTATAGCTTGTTTATATGTATAGCTTGTTTTAGGCATTCGAGGTTTATCCAGGATAATGGTAGTCTTATGCATGAAGTATTTCATCATCATACCTCCACCTGAGAATATTATCTTGGTATCCCCCACCCCATCCCAGTCCTATACCCTATGTTCCCTATGCTTGCTAGTAAATTTTATTTCTCAGTTTCTGTTATCTTTGGGCATTATTTATTTCTTTAATATGTTTATTTTTATTTTGGATATGAGGAAGATAATTTCGAAACTGTCACTCCAATTTCACTCTGCCTGGTATTCTCTAGATCCATCCACATAGCAGCAAATTGTATGATTACATCTTTTTTTGTTTGTTTGTTTTGTTTTATTTTTGGGTCACACCCGGCAGCGCTCAGGGGTTACTCCTGGCTCAAAGCTCAGAAATCACTCCTGGCAGGCTCGGGGGATCATATGGGATGCCGGGATTCCAACCACAGACCTTCTGTACACAAGACAAACGCCCTGCCTCTGTGCTATCTCTCCGCTCCCTGTTACATCTTTTCTTAAAGCTGAATAGTATTCCATCATTATATGTACTATAGTTTCTTTACCTGTTCTGAAACACTTGGGTGGTTTCCAGATTCTGGCTATTATGAATAGTGCTACAATGAACATAAGAATGGAAATATCTTTTCTGAATTGTTTTTGGACCTTTGGGGTATATATATCAATGAGCAGAATTGCTGAGTCATGCATATCAATTCCTAGTTTTTTTTTAAATGTTCAAACTGTTTTCTAAAAACATAGTTCATACCACTACCAGCAGTATCTGGTATCTCCATGCCAATATTGGTTGTTTTTGTTCTTCATGATTTTCTGAAGTATAAGATGATATCTCATTGTTGTTGTGATGTACATCTCCCCGATAATAACTGATTTGGAGCATTTTTTCATATGCCTTTTGATCATATATATCTTCTTTTGAAGAAGTTACTGCTCAAGTAGAGGTAGATTAACCAATATGTGAAATATGAATAACCAAAGCAAACAAATTGGCAAAAAAATACCTCAGACACTTCATTATTTGTGTGCTTTATCGCAGACTGATATTACCTGGAATCTTTGTTTCTTTATTGTTTTCCCCAAACTCTGGAAATAAAACTCCATGGGTACAGAAACCATTTCCATTTTTAGCTATTTCCTATTGAATATCTAATATAAACCTAGTACTTTGTAGGTGCTCAATATCTTACTATGACTGCTTTATTAATAAATGAGAACATATATGTAGAATTGGTGACCTGATCTATATATTTTCTCTTTTATTATATTCACATTGAATAATAGGGCATATTTAAACAAGTTCAGTACTCTTTAAAAAGTTTTTCTTATAACACTGTGACTTACTGAGTTGTTCATAATATAGTTGTTTCAGGCATTAAATGTTCCAACACCAATCCCAGCAGTGAGCAGTGTGACTTTCCGTCCACCCATGATCATAATCAACCTAAATATTCTCATTGTCTACTCTGCAAACAATGTGTGCAAAGAATTTAACATACTCTTATGTATCTATCAAAATTGGTGTGCTTGTTTTTCAATAATTTATAAACATGTCATTAAAATCCAAATAGAACATTGAGATGTAGCTACAGAATTGAAATTCCATAAGAGTACTAAAAGCAATATTTCAGGAGAGTAATTATGTCTTAGTAAATACAGCTCTTTGATAAATGAGTTTTAATTGATCAATTTCTTTATGGAACAGCAACCAAAATAGTGAAGATTCTTATGGCATTGAAATAGAACACAAGGACACAGAAGACAAATATTTTTTAGAGTAACTTAACATATGAAAGGTTTAGATTCTCTTCTAGAGTTGAGAGATGGTCAGAAACTATTGTGATTTACAAAGTCCTTCAGAGGGTTTCAAACATACAATGAATCAGGGCCAATCCCACCACCAGTGTCAACCTTCCTCCACCATCTTCCCAGAGTGTATCCCAGTCACCACCCTTTATACCCAACCTGCCAGAATAACAGGCACATTTAAGTTTAGATTATTAGAGTTTAGGTCTTTTGATTCCATTGTTATTGATTTTTGACTTGGATATTTAGATCTGTCCACCAATGTACCTGAGAATGCTTGACTCCTGCCCCCATCTTTTCATGTTTGAGTTTCTCCTCCTCCAGTCAGTTTCTTTCCTTTTCCTTGTTATATGAATTTGGATGTACCAACACAGATAGAAGATGAAACATAAGCTCCTTGAGGGTTTTCTATTAATAGAAACGAGACAACGATGGAATGATTTTCTTGAATAATTATTTAGCTATCTAAAGTAGAATGTCCGTGGTTTTTCTCATTCTTTCTTGAGTTTCTTTTCTATTCCCCTGGACTTCACTAATTTATTTTTCAAATTATATTCTTGCTCTGTAATGAGTATTTTTGAGTGTGTGGAAGTCTTCGCTTTTTTAATTATTATTAGTTGAATGTATGCATCATTTTCTTAAACTGCTTTTATGATAGCGTGTCTTCCCCACATACTTTCTACAAGACTGGAGTAAGAAGTCAGCAATATGAAAATTTTCTTCCTCAATGAAAAGATAGCCACTTCCAGTTGTGCCCCTTTCCCCATCAACACAAATGTCAAAATTTATATTGCTGGTGGCACTTGAAATGGTCTATGTACAGTTCAGGAAGCATGACTGTTTACTCATTAATCACTCTGGGCCACCAATCAAAATATTTTCTCTGTAGAAATGCCTTCCTTATTTTGTACCAGTTAATATTAGATGGATCTCAAGACTCATAGTTATTCTGTGGCAAAGCTTTTATTTGCTGTCAGGCATGCAGACATGAAAAATGCTCAATACAATATTTTAATTAATAAAAATATGCTGAGAAGTGTATTTTTCTGAAGTAGAATTTTATTACACTTCATTACATTTCCAAATTTAATGGACATATATATTATATTCTGTCACCATGGGAACTGCATCAAGATAGGTTTTTTTATAGGCTGTTGGATGTAGTTATAAAACTCACAAAGACAAAATTGTTTCTTGTAAGTTCAATGAAGCTGTGCTCATTTACAGTATGTATAATTTACTGCAAAGCTTGAGGCAATAGAGAAGGTCTTTATTTGATTTAGAGACTAACACTTCTTTTTAAAAAGCTCCTACGTTTTAATTATTTCAGGCCTATATTTATAAAGACATAACTTGGCTTATTATGAAAATAAATTAAAAACACAAATGCTATATGATGTGACAAGAACAAAATTATTTTGTTACTACTTATAAATATTTCTTATAAAGTAAAATACTGAAAAATTCCAACTAATAAAAGTAGAAATTACAAATGATAGGGAAATCCAAGAGCTAGCTTTAATAAACATCATCATTATTTTATCTACATCACTGCTACTATCACTTTTTATGATTTATTTTATGTTAATGTCCAGTTTTTTTATAATTTTATTATTTAATACTACTAAATATCTTAATAAAAGGAAAGGATAAGAAAAAATTCATACAGTAAAAAAATTGTATTATTGAGGCTGGAGAGATAGCACAGCGGCGTTTGCCTTGCAAGCAGCCGATCCAGGACCAAAGGTGGTTGGTTCGAATCCCGGCATCCCATATGGTCCCCTGTGCCTGCCCAGAGCTATTTCAGAGCAGATAGCCAGGAGTAACCCCTGAGCGCCACCAGGTGTGGCCCAAAAACCAAAAAAAAGTTGTATTATTTTACGTATTTACTTTTTTTTTTGAAGGAAACAACCAGCAGTGCTTAGAACTTAATCCTAGCTATATTCTGAGGGATAATCACTTAGGGCTGGTTTGTGGGATCGTATGGGATGCTAGGGATAAAACCTAGGTCAGCTGTGTGTAAGGCAGCACATTACCTAATTTTTACGCTGACCCAGAAAACTTTCTATATCAATAAAGTATACAAAATAAAATGACAAAATAGAGGCCAACCATAATGATCATACCAATAATCACAACAAACTAACATAAGCTACTAAAATGGGGGAAAGTAAGATTGTAGACATTGTATAGCAGGGAGAATACATGCCTTGCAAATGGCTGGCCCAGATTCAGTCCCCAGCATTTATCTGGTTCCCTGAGCATCACCAGGTCTAATTCCTAAGTGCTGAGCTAGGAGCAGTTCCTGAGCTCTGGAATTACTGATATTTGGCCCCAAGACAAACAAATAAATAAAATTGAAAATATTTCCCCCAAAGCAAAATCTTGCTTTTCATCATGTGAAAGGACATAACTTTAGTAATTTCAAAGACTAAGGGGCAGAAACAATAGCACAGTGAGGAAGACATTTGCCTTATATGCAGCTGATCCAGGTATACTCCTTGGCACCCCAGATAATCTGCTAAATACCACCTGATGTTGTTCCAAATTAAAAAGCAAAATAAAAATTAAAATAAAAGGATACCCACTTGCAATATAAAATAGGAGGCATCTTGAAATAGGCGAAATAGAATGAGAGGAAAATGTCAAGATAAATTTATCTTACTTTAAAGAATAAAGTTATTTTATTTAAAGTATAATTTTATTTTAAAAATAAAAGTGTTAAAACCACAAAAGTAAGTAAAAATTTTTGTTATTATTTTCTAGTTACGATAATACAGCAATGATTCTCAAAAAGCAGAAACTATTGAAGACGTGTTTAGCACACATTTCTCAAATTTTTAGTAGGAGTTTGTTGTGTTTTGAGAAAATTAAAATGGTAATCAAAAGTAGGTAATAAGTCTTCCCCAAAGCAAAAACCCAGGGCCTGATGTATTCACTAACGAATTCTTTCAAACATCATTTTTTTTTTTTTTGGTTTTTGGGCCACACCTTTTTGACGCTCAGGGGTTGCTCCTGGCTATGTGCTCAGAAATTGCCCCTGGTTTGGGGGACCATATGGGATGCCGTCCTACACTTGTGCTTGCAAGGCAGACACCTTACTTCTAGCGCCACCTTCCCGGCCCCTCTTTCAAACATCTTAAGAGAGGATTATTCCTTTTCAGTTTCTCCCGGGAAATTGAAAAACAAAAACATTCTCAAATTGTTTTTCTGAAGCTAACATCACCCTGATAACAAAAGAAAGATATGCCACCAGAAAAAAGAACTACAGACCAATATTTCTGAGGAACATAGATGCAAAGATCCTCAACAAAATCCTTACTAGGATCCAATGCCTCATCAAGAAAATCATATACCATGACCAAGTAGGATTCATTCCAGAGATGCAAGGATGGTTCAACATATGCAAGTCAGTCAATGTAATAAGCCACATCAACAAAAGAAAAACTAAAAAACCTTATCAATAGACGCAGAGAAAGCGTGATAAGGTTCAGCACCCATTCATGATAAAAAAAACTTTTAACAAATGGAAGGAACTTTCTCAATATACTCAAGGCCATTTACCACAATTTCACGTAAAATTTTATACTCAATGAAGAAAAACTGAAAACTTTTCTCCTGAGATCTGGCACAAGGCAAGGCTACACTTTCTCGCCAGTCCTAATCAATATAATATTGGAAGTACTTGCCATAGCAATTAGGCAAGAAAAATATATCAGATAGAAAGGAAGAAGTCAAGCTCTCACTGGTTGCAGATGATCTTACTTAGAAAATCCTAAAGACTATACCAAAAATCCCCAAGAAACAATAGTTTCATATAGCAAAGTGGTAGGCTACAAAATTAATGTACAAAAAACCAATGGCCTTCAAATACACAATAATTATAAAGACTAATGATAAAGAAGAAATATACATTAAAATAAACAATCCCATTCAATAAGTGGTGCTGGGAAAACTGGTCAGCCACATGTAAAAAGGCAAACTCAGACCTCTAATTCCAGGCAGAACGGTCAAATCAAAATGGAGTAAAGATCCTGATATCAGACCTGAAACTATAATGTATATAGAAGAAAAAATAGGCAAAACACTCCATGACATTAAGACTAAAGGCATCTTCAAGGAGGAGATACCACTGCCCAAACAAGTGGAAACAGAGATAAACAAATGGGATTACATTGAACTGAGAAGCTTCTGCACTTCAAAGGAAACAGCAACTAGGGTAAAAAGGTCACCCATGGAATGGGGAAAACTGTTCACCTAATACCCATCAGATAAGGGACTAATATCTAAGATATACATGCTTCTTATAGAATTTAACAAGAAAAACATCTAACCCCATCACAATATGGGGAGAAGAAATTAACAGACGATTCCTAAAAGAAGAAATACAGATGGACATAAGGCATATGAAAAAATGACCCACATCACTAATCATCAGGGAGATGCAAATCAAAGCAACGATGAGATACAACTCAAACCACAGAGACTGGCACACATCACAAAGAACAGTAGCAATCACTTCTGGTGTGGATGTAGGGGAAAAGGATCTCTCATTTACTGCTGGTGGGAATGCCACCTAGCCAGCCTTTCTGGGAAAAATATGTATATTCCTTAAAAAAACTGGAAATTCAGCTCCCATATGATCCAGCAATACCACTCCTATATATACGATATATCCTAGGGCCACACAATGTACCCTAGGACCACAAAAACACAATACATGAATGCCATCTGCACTCCTATATCTTTGCAGTAGTTTTTACAATAGCCAAAATCTGGAAACAACCAGATGCCTTACAACATATGAGTGAGTAAAAAACTGGTACAATGGAATACGATGCAGCTGTTAAAAAATAAAATCATGAAATTTTTCTATGCATACATAAATATGGAGACTATTATGTTGAGTAAAATAAGTCAGAGGGTGAGAGACAAACCCAGAATAGACTCACTCATATGTGAGATTTAAGAAATTATGTGCCTATGCAAAAAAAAGCACAATTAATTTTTTGTTATTGTTGTTGTTATTATTGTTTCTTTTCCTTTTTTGTGTGCTTTGTTTTGTTTTTATTTCAAGCCCTTGGTTTTTGTTTGGTAATTCTCTTTATTGCTGTGGTGCTTTTTGGGTTCTTTTGTTTGATATTTTTGTATAGTTTTATGTTTTTCTTTCTTTTTCCCTTTTTTTTAAATTGATATTTGTAGCCTCTAGGAGGACTCCTCCCGTTTCTTTCTTGTTTGATTTTTACTCCCCCCTTTTTTCTCTTTCTTTTTTCTTCCCCTCCAAAGAGAACCATATAACTGAACCATCTTGTCCTGTCTCACAAATTGAGGGGGAAATAATGGAGGGTACAAAACAGGTATGTGAACATTCAACAGAAATAAAAAATGATCATATTTAAGCACCAAATCCAAAGCCAACGACAACAGAATTGAAACCCAATCTGCAGCAAGCTAGACACAGAGGGGACCACTTATACTAGCAGCCCGGAGGTCAAAGGCGGGGAATATGGGATGCATGCTAGGAACAGTGATGGAGGGAGGGCAACACTGGTGCTGGGAATGCTCCTGATTAAATGTCACTATGTTATTAAAATATTACTGTGAAAAATTTG
Source organism: Suncus etruscus (assembly GCF_024139225.1). Lineage (NCBI taxonomy): Eukaryota > Metazoa > Chordata > Mammalia > Eulipotyphla > Soricidae > Suncus > Suncus etruscus. The sequence continues at coordinate 104,213,969 of NC_064852.1, forward strand.
TAATTTACTTTGATCAAAATAAAAATTATTAAATTAAAAATAAAAAGTATGGTAATAATATCCAGAGACAATTCAGATGAGGGCCAGTACGACCTGCCCATGATATGAAACTTATCACAAAGAGTAGTAAGTGCAGATTGTGGGTGCTTGTGGGCTGCAGCTTGGAGGGTGATTCTGCACCTCCTCACAGGTATAGGAAGGGGAAGAGAGGGCGGATTACCAATGGGGAGGCTGCTATTGTGGGTGCTTGTGGGCTGAAGCTTGGAGGGTGATTCTGCACCTCTTACCAGGTATAGGAAGGAGAAATGAGGGTGAATTATCAGTGCGAAGGAGCTGGAAAAAGAGCAGCAAGGAAACCCAAACACAACCAGAAGACAAAAAATAAAAAGAAAAACCAGAGCAGAAATAAACAACATAGAAACTAAGAAAACAATACAAAAAATCAATGGAACCAGGAGTTGGTTTTTTGAAAAAAATAAACAAGATAGACAAACCACTGGCAAGACTCACCAAAAAAAAAAAAAATAAGAGGGGAAACACTAAAATAAATAGTATCACAAATGAAAGGGGAGAGATTACAAAAGAACCCCAAGAAATCCAAGACATCATGAGAACTTATTATGAATAGCTATACTCAATCAGATTAGAGAACCCAGAAGAAACTGACAGATTTCTGGAAAATATCATATTCCAAGACTGGATAAGGAGGATGTAGACAGTCTAAACAAGCCAATCACATCTGAGGAAATTGAATAGTAATTAAAAACTCCCCAAGAACAAAATTCCAGGTTTAGATTGTTTTACAGGTGAATTCTATCAAACATTCCAAGAAGAACTACTACCAGTGATCCAAAGGCTCTTCCAAAACATTAAAAAGACAGGAATCCTTCCTAATTTCTTTTATGAGGCTAAAATCACACTCATTCCCAAAGATGGCAAAGATACCGCCAAGAAAGAAAACTACAGACTAATCTCACTAATGAATATAGATGTAAAAATCCTCAACAAAATCTTAGTAAGCCAAATCCAGCACTCAGTCAAAAAGATTATACACCACGACCAAGTGGGATTCATCCCAGGGATGCAAGGATGGTTTAACATACACAAATCAATCAACATCATACAATACATCAACAACAAGAAAGACAAAAATCACATTATTATATCAATCAATGCAGAAAAGGCATTTGACAAAATCCATCACCCTTTTATTATGAAAGCACTCAGCAAAATAGGACTGGAAGGAACCTTCCTCATGATAGTTATAGCTATCTAAGAAAAGCCCACAGCCAACATTATCCTTAATGGAGAAAAACTGAAAGCATTTCCACTAAGGCCAGGAACTAGGCAAGGCCGTCCACTCTCACCACTTTTATTCAATATTTTTTTAGAAGTCCTAGCAATAGCAATTAGACAAAAGAAGAAAATCAAAGGAATTGAAATAGGGAAAGAGGAACTCAAACTATCTCTTTTTGAAGATATGATGATATACATTGAAAACCCTAAAGAGTCCACAGTAAAACTCCTAGAAATAATTAACCAATACAGCAAAGTGGCCGGCTATAAAGTCAATACACAAAAGACAGTAGCATTCCTCTATACAAATAACAAAGTAGAGGAGAAAGAGTTAAGGAGACAATACCACTTAAAATAGTATCCAAAATATCAAGTATCAACCTTACAAGAGAAGTGAAGGACCTATACCATGAAAACTTCAAAACACTTCAGTAAGAAATTGAAGAGGACCCAAGGAATGGAAGAACATCTCATGCTCATTGGTAGGTAGAATCAACATAGTCAAAATGACTATCTTATGTAAACTTCTATACAGATTCAATGCAATCCCTATCCAAATTCAGGCATCATTTTTTATTAATTTTTTATTTTTAATTATGAGAACAAAGATGCAAAGAAAGAAGACAAGGTAAAGTTACAGTGGAAGGACAATCACCCATAAACAGAATTCTCAGTAGTCCCATTGCTGATATCTTAACTTTGAACTTTCAGCCAAAGAACATTAAGAAAAATAAAGCAGAACCCATGTACAATTACTTTGTCCCTCAAGTCCCCAGATTGTAGTACATGATATTTCTTAGCAGCACACAAAGTAATCTAAAGACATAAAACGTATGTAACTCCTTAAACATTGAAGGCAAAGTACTTTTTTACATTTCCATGCACATGCATATTAGTTTAAGTTAACCTCAAAAGTTTAAGTGGGTTGTTATTCTTAAGGATTAGAGTCAAAGGAGCACAGTAAAAACGGTTTTAGAGTGGCAGTTATTGTTTGCATAGGCCCATCAAAATATGAGGGACATGGAAAGGAAAAGCCTTGGCCTAAATACAAGGAGACCCTACCCCTGAAGTTTCCTGGCATAAGACCAACTCTAGGCTCCAGGCAAACTAGTTTGTCCAATCCATGTCATTGTCTGTACTGCCAATACACTTTTATTTTTCACACAGTCTCTGTTGTTGGTATCATGTTTCTGTATTAAAGATCCTAGAATTTGCATATCTTATATTGCAGTCAGGTGGTGTAGAGCATCCTCTCATTTCACCTCACAGTTAAAGGGAAATGCAGATAACCCTATCCTGTAAGCAGGTCGTTGTTGTTGTCAAGTCTTCTTAGTGTTAAGGGAAGTCTCTTTTGAGCAGGTCGATGTCAGAGCCATGGTAGGGTCTTCCTTGGCAGAGGATTGCTTCCCGGTGTTGTTATAAAAAACCTTGGATGTTTTGTAGATAGCTTCCCTGGTTCAGGGTTGAATGGAGGATGCCCATTCTTCTGAGGCCTGTTCCAGGTCATTATATCAATGTTCAGGGTGTAAGGTCCCATTGCACTATGAGATTTGTGAATTCTAATCTCTATTAGATAAGAACTTATTTATATGTATAGTGTATTCCCATTTTAATGTGCCTATCCAAACAAGGAGCAATGCCATGTGGCATTATCGGCACATATGGGGGCCATAAGAATAAGCCAACAATCCCCATGACATGGTTCAATCATAAGCATTAAACTGAGGGACTCTTCTACCAAAATTCCTTATTGAATAGCTCACAAAGAGAGACAGGATAAAAAGTGGGTAGAATCGTGACAGTAAAAGAATATTTAGAAGGAGTTATAGCTGTTAAAGAAAATACACATAAAATATTCAAAAGACATATGTGTCCATTTTATGTCTTTTGAAACATTTGGGGGTTGTTAAATCCAATGCACAACTTTGGTCTGTGATTAGAACTGTGTAGTACTGAAGTTAAAAAGGGTAAATGTGGGGTGCTGATGGTTGGGGGTGAGAGAGTTAAGGAGTAATAATGAGCTTTGTAGGGCTGTGCGAAAGGGCAGAATCTGTTGGGGCAAGAGGTCGGTCTTGGTGCATAACAAATTGAAGAGCTGAGGGTAAAGAGGGTTAATTAAGGGAAAGATAACGAATCCGGATTGGGAGATGAGGGAGTAGAAGGGGCTCAGGTGTGGAGGAGGGGAAATATATCAGAGGGGCTATATACATTGTATAGATGAATTGTTTATGGATTAGGCTTGGCAGTCAGAGAAATTCCTCCCCTATGCATACTGGACCCCATTCAGGAGTTCTTTTCTTCCTAGTATTCATTTTCAACGTGGATGGATCTACAAAATATTATGTTAAATGAAGTAAGCCAGAAGATGAAGGATAAATACAGAATGATAGCACTTTTCAGACGTACTTAGTATATACAACATATATACATATAATAGCTCAAGAACAAATACAATGGTCTAATAGGGTAGAAACTCTAAGCACTGCAGTTGTCAGCATTTACTGGGCAGAAGTGTCCAAAACAAGAGGATCAACACAAAGCAATCTGCATGTGTCCATTGGCCAAATACTTGCTGAAAATGCAAAAGAATGCGAAGCCTCCACTGAATTCATTGACTGTTCTTTGGGCTGGTTGGGTATTTATTTGTTTACTCTCTTATTACTCTACTTGTTTGTTTTGTTTTAATACCTGGGAGCAGTGAACTGCTAAAAGTGAAAGTTAGAAATATAACCAAATCACTATAAATGTGGATTTTTGCTGTCAAATTAGGAAATTAGAGTCACTTACTAACTGCGTGACCGTGGCAATTCGCTTTAATATCCAAGCTTCTTATTTACCATCAGTAGCATAGAAAATCAGAATACCAACCTAGCAACCTTGTGAAGATGCAAGTAAATAGTGTTTATGAAAAGCTTATTGGGGCCAGCGAGGTGGTGCTAGAGGTAAGGTGTTTGTCTGCCTTGCAAGCACTAGCCAAGTAAGGACTGCGGTTCAATTCCCGGCGCCCCATTGCCCCCCCCCCTCAAGCCAGGGGCAATTTCTGAGCGCTTAGCCAGGAGTAACCCCTGAGCATCTAACGGGTGTGGCCCGAAAAATCAATAAAAAAAGAAAAGAAACAAAAGCTTATTCACTCCTTCTGTATCTTAAGCAGTATCAATGCTAGAAGCTGTAGATAGTAACTAGAGTATTGCAAGTAATAGTAATAATGAATTTAATGTTATGTGGCTAAAAGTGAAGGTGAGACTAGACTTTTTTTCTTTTCTTTTCTTTTTGTTTTTGTTTTTGGGTCACACCAGGCTGCACTCAGGGGTTACTCCTGACATTGTGATCAGAAATTGCTTTTGGCAGGCACAGGGGACCATATGGGATGCCGGGATTCGAACCACTGTCAATCGTGGTCCTACCGCTGTGCTAACTCTCCGCCCACCCCCACCCCAACTTCACTTTTTTAGCTTGATAATGATGCATAAAAGGTGCCAAACGATAGCACACTGAGTACAGTGCTTGCCTTGCACACGGCCAAACAGGGTTCAATACCCTTACACGGTTCCTCCAAGCACTGCTAGGAATGGTCCTTGATGCAGAGTCGGGGTAAACCATAAGTACCACTAGGTATGGTTCCAAAACAAAAATACAAAACGAACAAAAATTTAGAAAATGTGGCATATTAGCCATTTGTAAGTAGGATTCAGTAGTTTTAAGTATATTCTCGTTCAACAAATCTGCAGCATGTTTTCATCTTTAAAACCTAAAACTCCATGGGCCAAAGCAATGAGTAGAGCTTGCATGCTACTAACGCAGCTGGATTCCCAGTACATGATCCCTTGAACCCCACCAGGAGTGATCTCTGAATGGTAAGCCAGGCAGAAGTAAGCACTGAGAAGCTCTGGGTGTGGTCTCCCAAACAAAACCAAACAAGCCAACTTAAGTTCCTGGGCCAGTAAGGTAGGGATGGGTGCATGGTTCTAGGGCCAGAACTATGTGATCTTAAAGGGACTCCCTAGCCAGAGCTTGTGTGTCATAGCTGGTGTATCCCACAAACAAAAAGAAAAAAAAATAAAGAAAAGTAAAGAAATATTCCATCCCCATTAAATAAGACAATTTAAAAATTCTTAAAATTTGGATTTATAGCAAAATTGCCAAGATTTTTTACAGAAATGTACTGTATACATTTCACCTAATTTCCTCTATCATTAGTATGTAACATTAGGATACATTTGCTACAAATATGATATCAATTTATTATTATTAATAACTGAAGTTCATGCTTTATTCCAATTTTCTTGCTTTTAGATTTAGATGTATTAGATGTTTTGTGTTGATTGACAGGTCATTTGCAGTTTACTTTTTGTGAATAGTATGTAGTTTTTATTTTTTTGCATGTTGATGTTAATTGTTCCTTTAGTTTATTGAAACCAGTGGTTCATTTACTTATTTAAAAGGACTATCCTTTTACTACTGTGTTGCTTTGTTCTTACTCATGTTCAAAGATTAGCTGACTTGTTTATTTTGGCATATGAACTTAGATTGTAAATTTAAAAAAATAGAGTGAATTCTTCAACTTTGTTCTTCAATATTGGGTCTTTTGCATTTCCATATAAATTTTAGAATCTTTTTTCTATATTACTGGAAGGTTTTTTTTTTTGTTTGTTTGTTTGTTTGTTTTTAGGTAATCTAGGGTGGAGAGGGATTTGGGTCACATCTGATACTGATTGTGACCAGGGTTACTCTTGGTTCTGTGTTTAGGAATCATTACTGGTTGTGTTTAGTGAACTATAAATGATGCCAAGGATTTGCATCAAGATCAGCCAATCCAATTACCTTTGTTATTGTGTCTTTTGCCCACGCTTGCTAGGACTTTGACTAGGATGTAATTAACTTTATAGGTTATGAAATATTATTAATTACATTATTAAATTTCCTAGTATACCTATACATTTTAAAAGATTTTCTTTTGATTTATTATATAAAACTTTTATAATATTTCTTTAAACAAACACATTCTATTGCATCTACACCCATTTTATTTTTGGATACTATCATAAATGCTTTTAAATATTTGTGTTGATTTTTCTGTGTCCAAAGAGCAGTTGAGTTTTTAAAATATCAAACTTGGAACTTTGCTAAACTTGCTTCATACTTTGAAGAGTTCTTTTGGAGAGCTGATCATTATATTTGAGGATAAAGACAGTTTATCCTTTTCAGATTTATGTATTATTTTTCCTATTCTAGATTTATTACATTATCTGAGGATTCTAGTAGAATATTAAATCTTTTTTTTTTTAAATTATCATGATCAGAGTGAGAGTGCATTGGGAACATACTTGCTTTTCATGTAGCTGACCCAGGTTGATCTATGGCTTGCAGGAATTATTTCTGGTTTCTGGTGGTGCTCTGGGAACTAAATGAGATGTCAGGGAGTGAATCAAGTCAGGTTCTTACAAGGCAAGTAGTATCTTGTATTACCATACAAGACAAGTACAATCCTACTGTACTATCTCTCTGCCCCTATATCTGTTGTTGCATAGGTTTTCTTTATCACGATAAAGGTCTTCTATAAGCCTTTTTTCTTAGTTTTATTTCTTTTCATGATTCAGAATTAGACTTCAGTAAGTCTTTTGTTTGCATATATTAATATGATCTATCACTCTCGATCCTCTCTTGAGCTGGAGGCTAGCTCTAGCCGGCATGGGGTTTGGGGGGGACCCCATGTGGAAGGCCTTCTCCCTAACTTGGGTGCACTGGGAGCCTTGATAGGCCCCCAGCCTTCCCCTCTTCTGTCCCCAGCCTCCAGGTCTTCTGGGGTGGCAGCCCAGGTGGCCAGACAAGGTGGGTGTTGGCGGGGTCTCTCCTGGATGGGGTCCCAAGCTTTCCCCGCCCTTCCCTCAGCTCTAGGGTGGGAAGGGCACAGGGTGTAGGGCGGGCAGATCCTGGCTTCCGGCTCTCTCTCGATCCTCTCTTGAGCTGGAGGCTATCTCTAGGCAGCATGGGGTTGGGGCAGACCCCATGTGGAAGGCCTTCTCCCTAACTTGGGTGCGCTGGGAGCCTTGATAGGCCCCCAGCCTTACCCTCTTCTACCCCCGGCCTTCAGGCCTTCTGGGGTGGTAGCCCAGGCGGCCAGAAATGGTTGGCCCTAACTTGGGGTGTGCTGAGATTTGCTTGGTTGTGCTCAGTTTGTCACTGCCAATTTCTGACCACTCTGCATATGGAAAACCGTGGGGGCCGCGCACTTCATGTATTAGGAGTATTCCTTATCTTTATGTTATGTTTTGCGTATCCAGAATGTCCATTTTGTATTCTGCCTATTTCCACACCCCTACAAAGCTCATTTTTACACCTTAACTCTCTCACCCCCTCCAAACTTCCCTAACCCATATTATTCTTTTTAACTTCAATATTGCACAATCCTAATCACAGACCAAAGCTGTGCATTGTGTGTGACAACCCCAAACTGTTTCAAAAGACATAAAATGGACACGTATTTCTTTAGAATATTTTGTGTTTTTTCTCTGACAACTATAAGTCTTACTAAATATTCTCTTATACGGTGACGGTTCTAACCACTTTTTATCTTCTCTTTATGAGCTGTTCAAGAAGGAATTTTGGTGAAAGTGTCCCCCAGTCTAATGCTTATTATTGAACCAAGTCATGGGGATTGTTGGACTTGTTCTTATGGTCCCCACATGCGCCAATAATGCCACGTGGCATTGCTCCTTTTTTGCATATTAAAATGGGAAAATACTATACATACAAATAAGATCCTATCTAATAGAGATTGGAATACACAAATCTTTTAGTGCAAAGGGACCTTACACCCTGAACATTGACATAATGACCTGGCCCAGGCCTCAGAAGAAAGGGCATTTTCCGTTCACCCCTAAACCAGGGAAGCCATCCACGAAACATCCAGGTTTGTCTATAACATCACCTGGAAGCAATGCTTTGCCACAGAGGACCCTACCACTGCTCAGACATCGACCTGCTCAAAAGAGACTTCCCTTAACACTGAGAAGACTTAACAACACCGACCTGCCTACAGGACAGGGCTTCCTGCATTACCCTGTAATGGTGAGATGAAACGAGAGGATGCTCCACATCCTGACTTCAATGTAGGATATGCAGATTCCAGGATCTTTAATACAGAAACATGATACCAACAACAGAGACTGTGTGAAAAGTGTGTTGGCACTACGGACAATGTCTTGGATTGGACTATCTAACTTGCCTGGAGACTAGAGTTGGTCTTATGCCAGGAAACTTCAGGGGTAGGGTCTCTTTGTATTTAGGCCAAGGTTATTCCTTTCCATTCCCTTCATATTTTGGTGGGCCTATCCAAACAACAATTGCCACTCTAACACCGTTTTTACTGTGCTCCTTTGACTCTAATCCTTAAAAAAAAAACCACTTAAAATTTGAGGTTAACTTAAGCTAATATGCATGTACATGGAAATGTAAAAAATACTATGCCTCTAATGTTTAAGGAGTTACGTAAGTTTTTATGGCTTTAGATTGCCTTGTGTGCTATTAAGAAATATTATAATGTGTTACAATCTGGGGACTTGAGAGACAAAGTAATTGTACATGGATTCTATTTTATTTATCTTAATGTTCTTTGGCTGAAAGTTCAAAGTTAAGATATCAGCAAGGGGACTTCTTCTGAGAATTATGTTATGGGTGATTGTCCTTCCACTGTACTTTACCTTGTCCTCTTTCTTTGCATCTTTGTTCTCATAATTAAAAATAAAAAATTAAAAAAATATTATCTATCATTTTTCTTCATTTGTCTATTGTAATTGGTTTTGCTGTTTGACTTTTGAATATTGAATTAGCCTGAAATAAGTTGTGACACGTTGTTACCACGATGTCTTATAATTATCTTATAAATTGCCTTATTGTATTTGAAAAAAATTTTGTTGGAAATATTTTATTTCGTTAACCTCATTAGTGTGACACTTTTGTTCATTCTACACTGTGTTCTGGTACTTTCTCTGTCATACTGCATACACAATTATGCTCATTGTTGCGAAGGCCTGTTTCTTTAACACAACCCCTTGAAACTTTCCTTATTTATTTATTTATTAATATTTGATCATGTATTAACTTTTATTCTACATCTATAATAACAAACAATCTTGATTCCACCATAAATTACACCATATATTACAGTAGGACTAAAGAATCCATCAAAGCACAAGACAATAAAAATGGAAAATGATTATTACTATTTATTTATTCAAACACACTTTGATACATTTTTCTTCTGACCTAAAGAAAGCACTCCAGCACTTTTTCTGGTTTTGTTTTGTTTTTTGATATTATTTGGTGATTTTTTTTTAGTAGTTGATATCAAATTTTTTCTTCTCTTTTCCTTAACCTTTTTATCTCTAACAGAATAGCATAACTTGAGTCATTCAGCCTCATAAATTGAGGGGGGAAAGGATGATACCAGGACCAGTCATATGAACATGTAGTATAAATAAAAAATGGCCAGACTGGAACACCAAACAGAATAGATACCCAACCTACAACAAGCTGTAAAGTGGAGACCAGTTACACTAGTATTCTTGGGTGGGATGGGGGTAAAAGAGGGAGATATGGGGGACATGTTGGGAACAGGAGTGGAGGGAGGACAACATGGGTGGTGGGAATGCCCTTCATTCATTGTTACTATGTACCGTAAATAATTCTGTGTAATGAACTTCAGTCACAATAAAAATTTAAAAAAATAGGCGCATAAAAAAAAGAAAGCAATTTTGGCATGCCCCACAATATTTAATTTAAATTTGTATAGATATAACTTGATATTTATGTACAGTTATTTAAATTAATACAAAGGTTGGGAAGACAGTACTGGGGAGGGCATTTCCCTTACATAGAGCCAGCTTGAATTCAAACCACTGAAGCCCTGCTAGTGCCTCTTCTTAGTATGGAGTCAGAAATGGCCACTGATTGTTACAGGTTTTGGCCCAAATCTCATCAAAAAAAATTATACTCACTCATTTTCTTCCAATGGTAAAATATACTAAACTAAAATACAGTATCACAACTAGAACCTGACAGTAAACAATTAGAACTGATTCTACATTTCCCCAATTTTACTTGTGCCTGTTCGTAGATGGGTAGTTTACCAGCTCATAGCATTGCCTGATGATAGGGGCTTGGCAGTGTGCTCTGATATCACCTGTTTGTGCACAGAGTTCTTATTAAGCCAAGTGTCTTAGAAGCTTCCAGAAGCTTCTTTTGTTTTCTGTTGACAAAGAGGATATAAAGGTGTAAGAATAGAAAGGGTAACAGGGCAATAAAAGAGTGAAGTTCTTAATTAGAGGAGCTATTTTAACCTGGAATTTGTATAGATGATAACCAGTGCAAAGTAAACAAATGAAAAAGAAACTAAATCCTATCTTCATTTGCTTACACAGATATCAGAAATAGTCAACATTTTTGCCTTTACATGTTTATGAAAAATATTTAGTTTTACTCCTTGCCTTAATTTAGTCCCACAAATGTATTCTTCAAATGGATTTCCTAATGTTTAATTGGCCACAATACAAAATTTAGTATTTGTATATGGATAATGCTGGAATCTCTTCACTTTGCTCTCATTTTCATCAGTACATTGAAAGGAAGAGACATTCTGGGAGCACTGAAAATTATAAATATTCATTCTTTTCTGAATCTTCTAGGCTTATTCCTCAACTAGACAGCCAATTTTCAGTCCAGGTAACTATATTCATCTCTAAACCAATTCAAACCAATTTAACAAATAGAATTTTATGTGAAATTATCACAAGCTCACCAAAGGCCAATTATGAAACATCTACTTCATTTCCTTCAGTCATTGATTTTCTAATTTGTTGGCAAAAATCTATGAGTGCAGCCTAATGTGGTATTTTCTCTGCAAGCCCATCTCATCTTTTGCTTACTATCCTATTGTTTTCTAACCATTTAAAGAGTTTTCATTTTTTACATTGTTTCATTATATTGCTATGGTGGAGTTTCTAAATTATAATGGCTTGCTCAGCTCTTCTTACCTACTCTGTGGAATGTGATAACATTTGTTTTTCTCTAATCTTACAGCATGTCTTGAGTGCTTGTTAAAGACAATTATAAGCAATGCAATAGGCATTTGCTAATTTTCTTATTATATTAGGATGCATATTATCTAGACCAAATGTTTATGTTCATATTTACTCTAAGTACTCCCCACCTGCATTTTGTCAATGCTTATTTTGCGGTGTCTTCATTATTTTTATTGTGCGAGTTTATTTTTATCTAATTTGACTTGGTAAACAGGACTTGAAAAATGGCTGCAGTTATTCAGCTAAGTTTAAAGTCATAATAATTTAGTACTCTATCTTTTTATTAGCAGGCCTGTCTCTGTAGAGTTTATATTTCTCCCCTGGTATATTTGTTTAATGCTTTTTAATTCCATTTCTTTTTTGTTTTGCTTCTTAGTAACATTCATTTTATTTTGATTCTCACTCACATGATCAATTTTTGGCCACATTCACTAACAGAGCAGGTATTTTTCTTTTTTTCTTTTGTTATCCCTCTCTGTGGAACTGCAAAGCAAATTATAGACATTAATTTTTATGATATGAAGTCCAAAGTTAAAGAAAACTGTCAACAAGAATTACACAAATTACTATAATTATTTGCCTCGATAAGTACTTAAGCTTTTAAATGCTAGCACTTTTAAATCCCTTTTCAAGTGTGAAAAATAGTCACTTGGCACAAACTGAGTATGTGGGAAATTCTTATGGCATTTAATATATTAAGAAAGGGGAGTGAGAGAAAATTGAAAGGGAGACAATTAATCCACTTGTAAGTATCATGACTGAAACATTCTAAGATCTAAAAGTCAGAAAGTAAGCTCTAAGATGATAGTCTTAGAATTATTATCAATAAAATCATATATAAGGTAGTTTCAATGTATATCATTCTTAGAGAATATCTTACTAAATATATATTTGGTCTTCTGTTTTTCATAGGAGACAATTAAAGATGGAGGATTACTCAAGTGGAATGCACTTATAAATAAAATATAAATATAATAATAAATATAAACAAATTTAACCATAAATATACAAATAAGTATTACTATATAAATAAATAATCATGGTTCATAGTATCCAGTGCACCAGAGACTTTTCATCTGGTGATTGGTGGCTGTGGCCTTCCTCCCACACCATTGCATATTGGAACTTTATACTGGACTATTGTTATTTCTGAACATATGAATTAGGTTGTCTAGTTAGAGAGCTATCAGCAACTCAGTGTATCTATTGTGCTAGTCCTTACACACGTGGATATTAATTTGGGGGCTAGTGAAAAATTTTCAATATATTGACCATTGTACAACATAGTCAGAGTTGGATTACTAAACCGTTCTTAGCACCATCTCTCCCAGAAATGAAGCTAAAGTATTTTTATATTGTTGAAGTGCAATCAAAGGTGCAGAATCATTAGTGTATATACACAACAATTTGTTTCAGAGATATAGTTATATACAATGATAGGAGCTGTTTATATATTCTCTCTCATGTTTTGTCTTTGAACCTGGCATCTAGTTTTTTAAAATCCACAGCTTAGACAGTTCTGAGTGGAGATTGTGGGGTAGAGCATGATGAGGCTGTAACTCACAAGCATGAGTAGACACTCATATGGATGGCCAAAGAACTGTGTCATATGATCATTCCACCATCATATATATATGATGGAAGTAGAGAACAGGAAGAAGGCTCTTAGGGAAAAAGCTAGATTCCTATTGCTAGATGTATAACTCTAAGGAATGGCTTTATTACTGCTTCTTGCCACTCAGAATTACTGCATTATTCATTTTAGAGAAATTAATCCTACCACACCTTGATATATAGTTTATTTATTAAAGTGTCCTTTTTACCTGGATGTGGGTACATATTTTTTGCTGGTATATAGTGATATCAGATGTAACTTGTCTTGATCCCTGAAGTCATGATCTAAAGTTCAACCCTTTTATATTTAATAAATGAAAGAACTTCATTTGTATTTGATTTCCTACTAGTAATCTGGATTTTTAGCAAGCAGGGACACTCTCTGAGTTGCCACTGATATGTTTTTAGAGTCATTCATAATGCTCAGCATATAATAGATGCTTAGTGAGTACTGGTTGACTGACTTTGCAAAGCTGGTTCACAATTTCCCTCTTTAAATAAGAAAGTCAAGCATTATTGGATACCTGTCTCCTAGAAAAAAAAAATCTTGCAACGGTGTAAGAAACTGAGGATGAAAAGGTGAAGTTGTCCTCTGTCCCTGCTGCTATAAAATAACCTGAATTTTAATTTTTTCCTTTTGTCATATCTTGAATATAAAAAACCTTGTCTGGAGGCAAAATAGTCCCCAGTAAACAAACTTCAGGGGGAAAAAAACCAAAACATAAGTACAACACATGCTGGTTTCTCTTTAATTGTTGCTTCCTCCATCTGTTGGCCTGAGATAATATTGATAAAGGAACTCTAGACACCACACCATATCCTGACTCAAATGAGAACAGCCATCTCAAATGACAGACTATGCAACATGAAGAGGAAAGAGCATTTACCATATTTTTCATACTATAAGACTCAATTCCACCCCCCTCACCCCTCAAAAGATGCATCTTATGGAGCGAATGCTAAAAACTATGTGCATCTTATGGTCAGGTATGTCTTATAGAGTAAAAAAATATGGTAAATTATTTTAATGTGGTTAATCTGAACCTAGATTGATCATCTAATAAACCCAGATGTTCTATCCTTTAAAAACAAACCTGTAAACTACATAATTTTTACTCTGGAAGTTGTTTTGCTATTACTTTTGGCTTTCATTTAAATAGCTAGGTCTTGGAAATTAAGCTTGAACACCAAACATAAATTCAATGAATCAAAAGCAAGGAATAGCATGATTTTAGGAAAAGAGCCACTCTTAACTAGGAGGTAATTTCATATATTTCAAAATAAAGATATTTCTGAAAAAATTATTACATATATGGACTATATCTCCATATTTTAAGTGAATTATTTTCTCACATATAGATTATGAAAAAGTTACGAAAAATAAAAAATAAATTATTAGTAATCAGTAATTGAATCCTCTCTATCTCCAAATAAAGCACAAATGATGGCAACATTATGTAAGTTTGGATGAGTTTTCAGGTAAAAGTATTTGCTTCCAATTGCTATAGCATGTTTATTATTTTAAAAGCTTAATTCTGAATCATGTATTAACTATTATAACATTATAAACATCAAATATGCATATTTTTGTTGTTTTTGGACCATATCTGGCTGTGTTTTGATTTTGCTTCTTACTCTGTTTTAACGAATTATTTCTTGTAAATCTCAGGGGACCATATGCAGTGCCTGGCAATGACCAAGGTTGTCCAAATACAAGGCAAGTACATTACCTGCTATGGTACCTCTCTTATCCAATTGTGCATCATTATAAATCATATTCCATATGTACTACCATATATAGAGAATATACAATAAATATATATATCAATAACATGCAATTCTTTTTTATTGTGTAATTAATTTCTCATGCAATTTACCTTTCTTCTTCCTTTCTTTTTTTTTTTTTGGTTTTTGGGCCACACCCGTTTGATGCTCAGGGGCTACTCCTGGCTATGCGCTCAAAAGTCGCTCCTGGCTTGGGGGGGACCATATGGGATGCCGGGGGATCAAACCACGGTCCGTCCTATGCTATTGCTTGCAAGGCGGACACCTTACCTCTAGCGCCACCTTCCCGGCCCCTCTTCTTCCTTTCTGCCTCACTCACTGTGTTTATAATTTAGAAGTTTGCCTTATTTAGTTTATTCATTTGATTTATCTATCACCACATATAAGTAAAATCATACATGTTTATAACTTTCTCCATATTATTTCACTAAACATTATAGTTCCCTCAATATTGATGCAAATGAGATGATTTTACCCATTTAGGAATTGAGTAGATTTCTGTCATTTACATCTATCTCTTTTTATTCAATAATTTGCCAGTGGCCATTTGCTTTGCTTCCAATTCTTGGCTATTGTTAATAGTCTTCAAATAAGTCTGGGGATGAATTGTGTTGTGTAAAGTCTATATATAGTAAAGAGTATCTAGAGCTTATAACAACATTATATCAAAGAATGTATAGTTTTACCATATTTCATCTTGTATGAATGAGAATAAAATTAGACAAGTGAAATATTTTACTGATTTATATTTTTTAATATTTTTCCATGCATGAAGACCAAATTAATATGATAAGAAGTTTAGCTTTCAACCTCCTTTTTAATTGATCCCAGGAGCTCTTAAATCATTTGACCATAAGTTAGAGTAGGTATCTATGTTTGAACCAAGCCAGCTCCATAGACTCACTCTGTTCTCTAAAGAGATATAAATCAAGCCATAAAAATTATGGGTACGCTGGTCATGCAGCTGAAAGCTGGAAATCTAAGGAGAGGGCAGGCCAAATCCCACCCTTTGAAGCCACACCTGCTGCATCAATCACCCATAATCACAGCTTTGTGTATGGCCCTGCTTCACCACTCCTCTACGATTTTCTGCAGAAAATCTGACTGAACTTTAGATATTCTAACATCATCAGGGTTTTTTTGGGAGTGAATGCAGACACCCTCCAACCAACCTGCATTCTACAACTTCCAGGTGATCTGGCAACTCAGAAGATACCCCACCAAAACTGCAGTATTAATAATAGTGCATTGAATTCCTGGACAACTTCATTTATTTGATGTTGCCATTCCCATAGGAAAATACCAATTTAGATATCATGTGGAGTATGAGTAGTTGAGGTCACTACTCGTTGAGGTTTGTAAACAAATGAAATAGCAGAATGGTCAGCTAGTAACAAGAATTTACTAAATCTGCCAATGCCTTAATGGTCTCACTAGAGATACTATAATTTTCACAAATTTGCTTATACTTTTTTCTTCTTTTCTATTTTCTTTTTTTCTTTCTATTCTCTTTTTAAATAATTCTGTTCTCATTTATCTGTAAACAAATGCACTACAATCAACTATGACAATTATGTGATGCATATTTTTAAAGTATATAAAATTGTTACACCAGTTACTAAGAAGAAATTTGATTTTATATTGGCACATAATCATAGTTCTATTTACCAAACTCAGGTTTAATTAAAATGTTTAATTAAAATTAATTAAAATGTCTACCATATTGCTAGTTAATATTTGCCCCTTTATTTTTTTTTACATTCCCACTGAAAGTTACTCTATATTAAAATTTTCTCTTTTTCTCGAACAAAATTGTGGAGTATACTTTTATTGAATCCAGACTGATCCTGGATAAACATAATTGATTCAAGTTTAACTTGCCTTTTTTTTAGGTGGCCTCAGACACTTGTTCTCAATTGTGCTTGTTTGCAGAGCAATTATCCTGAAGACTACTTTCACTAGTGTTTTGATATTTCATATTACTTTCTTATGATGACAGATGCACTGAAGTTTGTCTATGTTCGTCTCTAATTCTTTAATTAAAAAACTTTTTAATGTTCTCTCTTTTTCAATCCCAAACAGTAAGTTCTTTGTTATCTAATAGTTACATATAGTAAAACTGATACTCTTAAGTTTAAAACTATAGTCCATTCATAGCAGATCAAAAGATAGAGAATGTAAGTGTGAAAGGTGTTTTTAGCTGAATAGCAGAAATATGAATGTAAAATTTTGTGCTTTCAGTATGGAAAGCTTGTTGATTATAGGCTTAGGGAGTACAGAAAAGGTTTTTAAAAGATAAACAGGATAAAATCAATGAGAAGAATTTTGTTCCATTTAATAATTATTTGTGTATTAATATTTTCTCATACACCCTCTTTCTTTCTAAAAGTATTGACCTTATGAGGCTGGAGCAATAGAGCAGCAGTAGGGCATTTGTCTTGCATGCAGCTGAACCCGGATAGACCTCAGTTTGATCCCCTGCATCCCATATGGCCACCGAGCCAGGATCGATTTCTGAGTGCATAGCCAGGAATAATCCCTGAGCATCACCGGATGTGGTCCAAAAGAAATTTTTTGACCTTAGTCAAAATCAATGACCCCTCTTAGTACGGTCACAGTAGGGACTAGAATATCAAGGATATTTTAAAGTGAACATAGACTGATGGCACCTTTGAGTTACAAGAATCACAATATAGTGGTAAAGTGGTTATCAAAGTAAATATTAGCAAGTTGAATGATGTTGTGTGGAAGTCAAGGTGGTTACTCCTCAAAGAGTCCTATTATGAAAGATTGAGAAGTCAATAAAAAAAGACAAGCAGGGAGCTATCTAGTTGGTAGTTTTATAGTCAAGAGTGTAATTCCCTGGAGAAATATGAAGCCTAAAATCTATTTCCAAGAAAAAAAATGGCCCGAAATAATGCCCAGATTTCAAATGTAGAAGGGAATTGATTGACACAAAAGAAAGGTAACTCAAGTTAAAGTAAAATGAAAGAAACTTATTCTAGCTTAGATCAATGTATTTTGAAGTATATTAGACTTAAAAAGTTTGCAATGGTTTGTATTACAAAAAGAAAATATGCTCTTCAAGTTGATAAAAAAAATCCCAAGAGGGAATTAGAAATGCACAGGTTTGGAATGAATATTTATCTTAACTAGAATGGATAAACCCAGAATGAATAGGTAGCTACACATCTGATCTTAGCGATAACCCTTTGACAACCAAAAGAGGAAAAGAAAACAATGAGACAAGTGTATTGGAAGTGGGCATGTTAACCTTCTTGCTAGGCTGATTTAAAATAAGAAAATTACATTGGTAACATATAGTAAATGTTGAACTTGTAAATTTGTAGTTTGTAATCTGTTTCTGATCTATAGGCAACTTCTACTTTCTCTGATCCATATTAAAAATGCATTATTTGCTAATATGTTAAAGCCAAAAATCACACAGGTCAGAATTTGGAGCTCCTATTTAATAAAGAGGAAGATCTGTCAAACAGCATACAATTTCCTCAAAAGGAGAATAATAGGTCAAGGAAATCACACAAGAAAGCAAGATATCAAAGCAATGATATCTAGATTAATCTGGACCCTCGATTATGAGTAAAAATGATAGGGAAGGGAAGAAATAGAAGTGGGGAGTAAGAGACAGATGGGATTTATGTATGTAGGAAGTCAAATGCCCTAAGCACATGTGTAGGCCTAAATACATTCATACATGTATGTGTGTTTATATGTGTCTACACATATTTTCATTGTATACATTATTGGTAAGATTGTTGTTGAAACATATATGCAAAATATACACACACATAATACTACCACCAACCAACAAAACAACACAGCCACCACCACCACTGCCACCACCACCACCACCACTACCACCATTAGAAAATTGTAAGCAAGAAACCTGGACCAAACTTAAAAATGTATTAATTACTGAGGCAGGTTGGGGGATGGGAGGAAACCTAGAATTCAATAGAAAGGTCCCACTAGTGGTGGAATTGCTGTGAAAACATAGCATGCTTGAAATTCTTATGAATAAATTTTTAAATTCTGGTACATTAATAAAAATAAAATATTAGAAGAAAAGTTAAAATAGAGCAAAGTATCAGCCACCTTCTAGAGGAAGCAAGCACTAATTTATATTTAGCATCACTCAAGGTCCCCTTAACTCAACTGCCTTTTTTGATTTGCCTCTAGACAATTAATTTGGTAGAGACATTGACTTATGATGAGTATGATAAAGGCTTCCATATTTGTCTAAAGTAATTTGTGTGTGTACATAACGTTTTACAGTGGTGGTACAGTGTTCGGGTCATACTTGGCAGTGCTCATGGCTTACTTTTGCATCTACAACAGGTATCACTTCTGAGGCATCAGGGAACAATATGGGTGCTAGAGATTGAACCTGAGTTTGCAGTGTGCAGGCAGGAACCTTACCCACTATAATATCTCTTTGGCTTTTATATTTCTTTATATCCTATAAATATTTATCAAGCATCTGTTATGTATTCAGTTAAAAACAATGGTAGACCACCCAAAGCAGTAGACCTAGTATGTGCTTTCTAGGAATTTAAACATTAATAAGAATTATATCATATGCCCACATATCACTTATGTGCAAACTGTAATGTTATTTTTAAATTTTTTTAGTTTTATTACTGTTGTTTGATATTTTTTATTTTTTTATATTTCATTTAAACACCTTGATTACATACATGATTGTGTTTGGGTTTCAGTCATCTAAAGAACACCACCCATCACCAGTGCAACATTCCCATCACCAATGTCCCAAATCTCCCTCCTCCCCACCCAACCCCCGCCTGTACTCTAGACAGGCTTTCCATTTACCTCATACATTCTTATTATTAGGACAGCAAACTGTAATGTTTTATAAGCTATGATATGTAAGTTCATGGAACTCAGAGCAGCCAAACCATTTATTGGAAGGAACACTAAAGATTTCATTAAAGAGACTTTTTTTCTAAAGTTAATGGCTTCATTTACATATTATCCAGTAATTTAAGAGTTTTAGACAAAAGATTATTTAAATAGAAGTATCTCCCAACAACAGATGAGTTGCTAAAAAATTATGGTACCTCTATACAATATACTATGCAGCTGTTGGAAGAAATTAAGTCATGGAATTTGCTTATATATGGATGGATTTAGAGACTATTACATTGAGTGAAATAAATCATAGAAAGATAAGCACAAAATAGTTTTATTCATATGTGAGATTTAAGAAAAAATAAAAAGACTATAATAATAACAACCTGAGATAAGGGATGGAAAAACCAGACCATAATAATAAGCTTATCACAAAGAGTGGTAAGTGCAGATAGAGAAAAACTACACTAACAGCTATCATGACAACAATAGAGAGAGAAATACAATGCCTGTCTTGAAGACAGGCAGGGGGTAGGGGAGGTAGAAAATGTGGAGAAAATGTGGAGAAAAAGTTGCACTGATGGAGGATGGTATGCATTTTATGGCTGAACCCCAATTACAAACATGTTTGTAACCATCATGCTTAAAAATAAATTATATTTAAAAAATAAGAAATATCTAACCCATTGATAACACCATTGATATATTTATGATACCTAGGCAAGGCCATTTAAAAATTTTTATTTAAAGAAAATACATCACATAGTTAACATAACAAAACATAATACATTTGTTTCAAGATGAGGAAAATAAAGTTGTTAAAATATAGAAAGAAATAGAAAAACTAAACAATAACATGGAAGAGAAGAAAGAAGAAAAGTTCAGTAGCAACTGTATTTGTGAAAATTATTGTATCTCCAATAGCAGATACAAGATGATAAAAAATACAACATAAAAGGTGTGTGTATGTGTGGCCGTTGATGTTATTGTTTGCATAGGCACAGGAAAATATGAGGGAAACAAAAAGAAAAAAAACATTGAAGTAAAAACAGGGAGATCTTACATCTGAAGCTTACAGATGAGGACCTAAAATCAACATTTAATGGTATAGCAATGGAAATCAGGATTCACTAACCTGCAAAAATTTTTTTTAAATTTTTTACTTAAACAACTTTATTACATACATGATTGTGTTTGGGTTTCATTCATGTAAAGAACACCACCCATCACCAGTGCAACATTTCCATCACCAATGTCCCAAATCTCCCTCCTCCCCACCCGACCCCCGCCTGTACTCTAGACAGGCTTTCCATTTCCCTCGTATATTCTCATTATTAGGATAGTTAAAAACGTAGTTATTTCTCTAACTAAACTCATCCCTGTTTGTGGTGAGCTTCATGAGGTGAGCTGGAACTTCCAGCTCTTTTCTCTTTCATGTCTGAAAGTTATTATTGCAAGAATGTCTTTCATTTTTCTTAAAACCCATAAATGAGTGAGACCATTCTGTGTCTTTCTCTCCCTCTCTCTCTCTGACTTATTTCACTCAGCATAATAGATTCCATGTACATCCATGTATAGGAAAATTTCATGACTTCATCTCTCCTGACAGCTGCATAATATTCCATTGTGTATATGTACCACAATTTCTTTAGCCATACATATGTTGAAGGGTATCTTGGCTGTTTCCAGAGTCTTGCTATGGTAAATAGTGCTGCAATAAATATAGGTGTAAGGAAGGAATTTTTGTATTGTATTTTTGTGTTCCTAGGGTATATTCCTAGGAGTGGTATAGTTGGGTCGTATGGGAGCTCAATTTCCAATTTTTGGAGGAATCTCCATATTGCTTCCCATGAAGGTTGAACTAGACGGCATTCCGACCAGCAGTGGATAAGAGTTCCTTTCTCTCCACATCCTTGCCAACAATGCTTGTGTTCATTCTTTGTGATGTGTGCCCATCTCTGGGGTGCGAGGTAGTACCTCATAGTTGTTTTGGTTTGCATCTCCCTAATGATTAGTGATGTGGAGCATTTTTTATGTCTTTTTCCCATTTGTATTTCTTCTTTGTTTAAGAGTCTGTCCATTTCTTCTCCCCATTTTTGATGGGATTAGATTATTTTTTTCTTGTAAATTTCTGTCAGTGCCTTGTATATTTTGGAGATTAGCCCCTTGTCTGATGGGTATTGGGTGAATAATTTCTCCCAATCAGTAGGTGGCTTTTGTATCCTGGGCGCTATTTCTTTTGAGGTGCAGAAACTTCTCAGTTTAATATATTCCCACCGGTTAAACTCTGCTTTCACTTGCTTGGAGAGTGCATTTCCCTCTTTGAAGATGCCTTTAGTCTTAATGTCTTGGAGTGTTTTACCTACATGTTGTTCTATGTATCTTAATGGTTTCAGGTCTGATATTGATGTCTTTCATCCATTTGGATTTAACCTACGTACATGAATATAGCTGGGGGTCTAAGTTCAAATTTTTGCAAGTGGCTAGCAATTGTGCTAACACCACTTGTTGAAGAGGCTTTCTTTGCTTCATTTAGGACTTCGTGCTCCTTTATCAAAAATTAGGTGATTGTATGTCTGGGGAACATTCTCTGAGTATTCAAGCCTATTCCACTGATCTTAGGGCCTGCCCTTATTCCAATACCATGCTGTTTGATAACTGTTGCTTTGTAGTACAGTTTAAAGTTGGTGAAAGTAATGACTCCCATATTCTTTTTCCCAATGATTGCTTCAGTTATTCTAGGGTGTTTATTGTTTCATATAAATTTCAAAAGTGCCTGATCCACTTCTTTGAAGAATGTCATGGGTATCTTTAGAGCATTGGTCCTCAAACTATGGCCCGCGGGCCACATATTGTATTTGTATCTGTTTTGTTTCTTCATTGCAAAATAAGATATATGCAGTGTGCATAAGAATTCGTTCATAAGTTTTGTTTTTACTATAGTCAGCCCCTCCAATGGTCTGAGGGACAGTGAACTGGCACCCTGTTTAAAAAGTTTGAGGACCCCTCCTTTAGAGGGATCACATTAAATCTGTATAATGCTTTGGGGAGTATTGGCATTTTAATTATGTTAAACCTGCCAATCCATGAGCAGGGCATGTGCTTCCATTTCCGAATGTCCTCTCTTATTTTTTGGAGCAGAGTTTTATAGTTTTTTTTGTTAGGTCCTTCACATTTTTAGTCAAGTTGATTCCAAGATATTTGAGTTTGTGTGGCACTATTGTGAATGGGATTGTTTTCTTAATGTCCATTTCTTTCTTATTACTATTGGTGTATAGAAAGGCCATTGATTTTGGTGTGTTAATTTTGTAGCCTGCCACCTTGCTATATGAGTCTATTGTTTCTAGAAGCTTTTTCATAGAGATTTTAGGGCTTTCTAGGTAGAGTGTCATGTCGTCTGCAAACAGCGAGAGCTTGACTTTTTCCTTTCCTATCTGGATTCCCTTGATATTTTTTTCTTGCCTAACCACTATAGCAAGTACTTCCAGTGCTATGTTGAATAGGAGTGGTGAGAGAGGACAGCCTTGTCTTGTGCCAGAATTTAGAAGA
Organism: Suncus etruscus; assembly: GCF_024139225.1. Classification (NCBI taxonomy): domain Eukaryota; kingdom Metazoa; phylum Chordata; class Mammalia; order Eulipotyphla; family Soricidae; genus Suncus; species Suncus etruscus. Next base: position 104,237,182 of record NC_064852.1, read on the forward strand.
AAGGCTTTCAGTTTTTCTCCATTGAAGACAATATTTGCCTCTGGCTTGTGGTAGATGGCCTTAACTATATTGAGAAACGTTCCTTCCATTTCCATCTTGCTGAGAGTATTGATCAAGAATGGGTGTTGGATATTATAAAATGCTTTCTCTGCATCTACTGATATGATCATCTGATTTCTATTTTTCTTGTTGTTGATGTTGTATATTATGTTGATATTTTACAGATGTTAAACCAGCCTTGCATTCCTGGGATGAAACCTACTTGATCGTAGTGGATGATCTTCTTAATGAGGCATTGAATCCTATTTACCAGGATTTTGTTGAGGATCTTTGCATCTGTATTCATCAGCGATGTTAGTCTATAATTTTTGTTTTTTGGTAGCATCTCTGTCTGGTTTAGGTATCAAGGTGATGTTGGCTTCATAAAAGCTTTTTAGAAGTGTTCCTGTTTTTTTTCGATTTCATGAAAGAGTCTTTCCAGAATTTGTAGAATTTCCTCCTGAAAGGTTTGAAAGAATTCATTAGTAAATCCATCTGGGCCTAGACTTTTGTTTTTGGGAAGACATTTAATTATTGTATTAATTTCCTCAATAATGATGGGTGTGTTTAGATATTTTACGTCCCCTTCATTCAACGGTTGTAGATTATAAGAGTCCAAAAATTTATCCATTTCTTCCAGGTTTTCATTTTTAGTGGCATTGAGTTTCTCAAAGTAGTTTCTGATTACCCTTTGGATCTCTACCATATCAGTAGTGATCTCTCCTTTTTTATTCCTAATACGAGTTATCAAGTTTCTCTATTGCTCTTTCTTTGTTAGTTTTGCCAGTGTTCTATTAATCTTGTTTATTTTTTCAAAGAACCAACTTCTGCTTTCGTTGATCTTTTGGATTGTTTTCTGGGTTTCCACTTCATTGATTTCTGCTCTCAGCTTTGTTATTTCCTTCTGTCTCCCTATTTTTGGGTCCTTTTGTTGAGTACTTTCTAATTCTATGAGCTGTGTCATTAAGCTATTCAGGTATGCCCCTTCTTCTTTCCTGATCTGTGCTTGCAATGCTATAAATTTTCCTCTCAGGGTCGCTTTTGCTGTGTCCCATAGATTCTGATAGTTTGTGTCTCCTTTGTCAATTATTTCTAGGAAGGTTTTGATTTCCTCTTTGATTTTATCTCGGACCTACTGGTTATTCAATATTAGGCTGGTTAACTTCCAGGCTTTAAAGTTTTTCTTCTGTGTCCCTTTGTAGTTCACATATAATTTCAGGGCCTTGTGGTCAGCAAAGATAGCAAAATTTCTATATTCTTTATATTATGGGGGTATGTTTTATGTGCTAGCATGTAATCTATCCTGAAAAACGTCCCATGTACATTAGAGAAGAATGTGTATCCAGGCTTCTGGGGGTAGAGTGCCTTGTATATATCTACTAGGCCTCTTTCTTCCATTTCTCTTTTCAAGTCTATTATATTCTTGTTGGGTTTTAGTCTGATTGACCTGTCAAGTGTTGACAATTCCGTGTTGAGGTCTCCCACAATTATTGTGTTGTTATTGATATTATTTTTCAGATTTGTCAACAATATTATTAAATATTTTGCTGGCCCCTCATTCAGTCTATATATGTTTAGGAGAGTAATTTCTTCCTGCTGTATGTATCCCTTGATTAATACAAAATGTCCATCTTTGTCCCTTACAACTTTCCTAAGTATAAAGTTTGCATCATCTGCTATTAGTATGGCCACTCCAGCTTTGTTATGGGTGTTGTTTGCTTGGATGATTTTCCTCCAGCCTTTTATTTTGAGTCTATGTTTGTTCTGACTATTCAGGTGCATTTCTTGTAGGCAGCATAAGGTTGGATTGAGTTTTTTTATCCATTTAGCCACTCTGTGTCTCTTAACTGGTGCATTTAGTCCATTGACATTGAGAGAAAGAATTGTCCTGGGAGTTAGTGCCATCTTTATATCGAAGTTTGGTGTGTCTGTTGGTCAGTCTTTTCTTGAAGTAGGCTGTTCAGTTTTTCTTTTAAGAATTGTTTTGAGTCTGTAAAGTTTCTGAGCTGTTGTTTTTCTGTGAAACCATGTATTGTTCCTTCAAACCTGAAAGTGAGTTTTGCTGGGTGCAGTATTCTAGGCGAAACATTTATTTCATTGAGTTTTGTCACTATGTCCCACCACTGCCTTCTGGCCTTGAGTGTTTCTGATAACAGATCTGCAGTAAATCTCAAGGAAGTTCCCTTGAATGTAATTTCTCTTTTCGATCTTGCTGCTTTCAGAATTTTGTCTCTATCTGTGGGATTCGTCATTGTGACTAGGATGTGTCTTGGGGTGGTTTTTCTGGGGTCTCTTTTAGTTGGTACTCTTCGGGCATGCAGGATTTGATCACATGCATTCATTAGCTCTGGTAGTTTCTCTTTAATGATGTTCTTGACCGTTGATTCTTCCTGGAGATTTTCTTCCTGGGTCTCTGGGACTCCAATGATTCTTAAGTTGTTTTTGTTGAGCTTATCATAGACTTCTATTTTCATCTGTTCCCATTCTTTGAGTAATTTTTCATTGCTTGATCATTTGCTTTAAGGCTTTTTTTCCAATTTTTTCTGCTGTATGGGAGTTGTTATTTATCTCATCTTCCAGTGTACTAATTCTATTCTCAGCTGCTGTTAATCCATGGGAAAGCTCAACCATATTTTTCCTCAATACATCTCCTGAGTTTTTCAGACATGTTATTTGACCTGAAATTTCAGTTTGGAATTTTCTGATTTCTATTTTCATATTCTCTTGATTCTTATTATTCTCTTCTATACTTTCTTTGAGTTCTTTGAACATCTTCCATATTGCGACTCTAAACTCCTTATCTGAGAGACTGAGTAGTTGGTTGGTCATGTTCAAGTCATCAGAGTTGCCATCGTCATTCTCTGTCTGGCACTGGCCTGCATTGTTTCCCCATTGTCACACTTGTATTGTGGATTTTTCTACGTGTTGTGGTTGTATTTCTTGGCTAAATGATGTGTATGGCCAGGAAGCGAAGCGGAGCAGCCATGCTCCTCTGGCTCCATCCTTTCTGGGCTTGTAAACTCACCTCAAGGGAAGGCTCCAGGGAAGGCGAGCTGTCCAAAGATGAGCCACATACAGGATGAAATCAGGCCGAAAATGGAGCACAGTACAGAAGACAGGCAGATAGGGGTGCTGGCATCTGAGTTCCAGCAGAGTTCAGTGGCTTCCCCTTTCTGAGCATGTAAGCTCAGCTCCAGGGAAGGCCAGCGGTCTGCAGATGAGCCACACACAGGATGAAATCAGGTTAAAAATGGAGCACAACACAGAAGACAGGCAGATAGAGGTGCTGCATCTGAGTTCCAAAGAGTTCAGCAGCTTCCACATTCTGGGCGTGTAAGCTCAGCTCCAGGGAAGGTGAGCCGAACGCAGATGAGCCACACACAGGATGAAATCAGGCCAAAAATTCTAACCTGTGAAATTAAGAAATCTGTAGATGAACAATTCAACCAACTAGAAGAAGAACTCTTTTAGAAGATAAAAAAATCCATACAAAGGGAACTGAAGGTATATTTTTTATCTCTTATTCAGGGATGGGGAACACGAGGTTCTTGAGCAGCATGTGCCTCCCAGCCAAAATGAATGCAGCTCTTTGCCTCTTATCATTCTTTTGTATACTGTGTCTCTTTGACAAGTTTGGATTTTGTTCTGCTGCTTCTGATAAGGGACCTCTGAGGAGAGATCTTGGAGTGCAGTCTCGCCCCCAGGCTGTGTCCTCCTGTCTCCCATCCCTTGGAAACAAATGCATGGGCCAGTGAGCAGGGGACCCTTGTGTCACATTTTGGGTCACATCTTGCTGTTAGTTCTTAGTGTGGAGGACACAGCACACCCTCACCATCACTGCAAGATTTTGACCCTCACTCAAAATGGCAAAATGCAATATGTGTTTAATATATTATTGTTAAAATTAGATGCTTTTGTGTGAGTGTTTGTCTGTTTTGGCAGGTCACTGCGTGGTGTGGCTCTCTGATTCTCACAGTTTAAAATTGTGGCTCTTTGTGTCAAACTTGTTCGCCATCCCTGCTCTTATCTTTAAAAAAAAAAAAGAGCTTGCTAAACCTTCTGCTTCTTCTTTAGCTTCCCCCATTGATCTTGGCATTTAGTGGTTTAGAATGCTGGATTCTCTAGATTCAATCTAGTGGCAAAGTGGCTAAATCTACTTAGACTTTGGCATCTTTACACACAAAGTAAATATCTCTAGGGATGCTGATTACTATATTTTTTGCTCTATAAAACACACCTGACCATAAGAGGTTACATAGGTTTTTATTATTATTATTAATTATTATTATTATTAGAGCCACACCCTGTGATGTGCAGGGGTTACTCCTGGCTATGTGCTCAGAAATCCTTTTTGGCTTGGGGATCATATGGGATGCCAGGAGATGGAACCACGGTTTGTCCCAGGTCAGATGTGTGCAAGGCAAATGCCCTGCCACTGTGCCACAGCTCTCGCTCCCTGCTTTGGGGTTTTTACCTGTAAAATACAAATACACTAATTTGAGAGATAAATGCACCCCCATATTGTTTACTTATTTCAGTATAATTTGTTGTACCTAAGAACTGGAAGCAAGTTATGTGCCACTGACAGATACATATAGACTAGGTGGTATTTATATGCTGTTAAATACTATTCACCTATAATAAGATAATATCTTGCCATTGCTAGTGAACTGGATGAACCTAGAGGGAATTAAACTCTGAAATAAGTCAGATGAAGAAATAAAAACCCTGTATGATTTGTCCCAAGTGAGGTGTGGAGAAAAAATAAATTAATTAACTAAATAAAATTAAAATAAACTCTTTCTGGACTGTAGGAGGGCACTCTTCCTGGGCACCAGGAGGGAAGGGGGGAAGATGAGTGGGTAATTTGAGAAAAAGTTTCAATTGAAAGGTGAAGGAAACTTTGTACTTTCCAATGGTAAATTTAATGTAGTGGATACACATGCTGATGTTCAATGATGTTCATCTGAACTTGTAGTATTATGCTTTATCAGTTCCATAAACATAAATATGCAAATTAATGAGCTTACACTTCTGAAAATATCTGGATTTGGAGAGGGCAAATTACATTTGTTCTCTCCTTTCCCCATCCTATTCCTGTGGGAGTATGTGCTTCAGAAACTAGCAGGATGATCAATCACTCAGACTGGAATCAGACTGTTAATTTTCAGGGGAATTTGACAAACAGGGAGGCAGCTGTAAAAGACTGGCTATAGAGTAGGTAAGTTACTCCATGTAATAGTTATTTCATCCAGTTCTCTCTAAATCTCTACCCATTGTCATTCCCTATCCAATGTACTGTTGTTATCCCTTAACCATTGTTATAATTTTTATTATTTTATTTAAACACTGGGGTTATAATACAGTCATAATACAGTTGGTTTTTTTGCACATATACAAAGTTGTTCTTTCTTGAACATGATTGAACAACACAATGTCCAAACACCTTTAACCAATGCATATTTTCTGCCACCAATGTTTCCAATTTTCCTCCTACCTTCCTTCCTGCCTCACTCTAGACAAACCTCCTCCCTCCTCTTCTTCTTCTTCTTCTTCTTCTTCTTCTTCTTCTTCTTCTTCTTCTTCTTCTTCTTCTTCTTCTTCTTCTTCTTCTTCTTCTTCTTCTTCCTCTTCCTTCTTCTTTGCTTTCTTCTTCTTCCTCCTCCTCTTCCTCCTCCTCCTTCTTTCTTTTTCTTCCCCCTTTTCTTCTTCTTTTCTACTGCTTTTCTTCTTTCATTCTTCTCTCTTCTTCCTCCTCCTTCTCCTTTGTCTTCTTCTTCCTCCTCCTTTCCTCCTCCTCCTTTCTTCTTCTTCTTCTTCTTCTTCTTCTTCTTCTTCTTCTTCTTCTTCTTCTTCTTCTTCTTCTTCTTCTTCTTCTTCTTCTTCTTCTCTCAAGCCAAGTTTGAGAATTTAACATTGATCTCATTCCTTGTAGGCTTGAAGCAGATTAATCATTTGATGAACCTATTTATCACTAGGCACAAGGGTGAGGGTGCTGGCTCCCTTTGCCTTTCCAGCTGCTTCAGGGATCAATTCGGAGCCAGTTTTGAGTCTGGCACTAAGGTTACTACAAGAAAATTAGTGTCTAGTCCCCCAGAGCCTGCTAAGGTGCTGACCACACAGTAGGCTCCTCTGTCCATTTGTTACATGGCTCTAGTCTAGTAGAGTTTGAATACTGTATAATGTATAAGACCCTAGATTTAATCCTGGCATTGCATGTGCTCTATCCCCCAGCAATAGTGGATGTGTTTCTGGCTCTAGTCTCCACACTCAATTGCCAGCCCCTATAGCAAACAAAAAAGAAATACACAAACAAAAAATAATGCTTCACTACTCAGAAATTTCCCCATCAGTTAGTTATTTATTCAGGAATTCAAAACACTAATTTGAGAAGATATATGTACAACTTTATTTATTGTAGAAACTGTCTCAAGGCTAGTAAGCCAGAGAGCTTCTGGCCACAAAAAATGAAAGCAGGTTAGAATCAATCAAAACATATATAAAAATGTGTAATTCCCAAGGGTTTATGCATCCACAACATCCAGCCTTACTTCTATGACACCCATAATGATTATCTGCTCTATATTTCTCAGGAACCAAAGAGGAAACAATCAAGGAGGAGCTTGTGCCCTAGGAAATAAATGCTCATTCTTTCCAGTTTGTGTGTGCTTGCTCATCAACTAGCTGATCAACTTGCAAGACCTTAAGAATAGCTATTAAAGACTGTCTTTGGCTGCTCTCCGCGTCTGTGCCTTTTTCAATAAATGGAATATGTCTCAATACTGGGGGAAGGGGAATTTTGGGTAGCTATGGAGCAGATAACCCAGAGAATATCAGTGTTCTTACCCTTTTCCAGAATTAGATTTATGCCCCTTTTTTCTACACCCTTTTTGGGAAGGAGGTAAGACACAACAGGCTTATTCCTGACTCTGTATTTGGAGATCACTCTTCCTGGGACACAGGGACAGTATGTGGTGCTGGGATGGAACCCATGTCAGATGCATGTAAGGGAAGAATCTTATTCATTGGTTCACCTTCTTCTACCATTTTAAGAAAATCTGAAACTATCCAGGTGATTATGAAGGTAGAGTATCTTCAAATCTCAAAATAGTGGACAGGTCACCGGGACAGCTCCATAGGCTCACTTTTTTCTTGAAATAAATGTAAACTAAACCATAAAAATTATGGATACAAGCATCCAGAGAGCTGAAAGCTGGTAAACTCAGGAGAGGGCAAACCAAGACCCCGCCATGCCGAACTTATGCTTACTGCATCCAACACCCATAATCTCCACTTTGACTATGATACTGCTTCACCACTCTTGTACGAGTCTCTGCAGAGACACCAATCTGAGCAAACCCCAGGTATACCAGTATTTAGGGTGACGGTGGGCACCTCACACACATATTTTACCACTTCTGGAAGACCTGGCAGCTGAGAACCACCCCACAAAAGCCACAGTATCAATAATAGTGCTTTGAATTTCTGAACAACTTTGTTTGATTCCCCATAGGAACACACCAACTTACATGCCAATGTGTTAGCATCTTAAGGTACTTAATGTTTAGAAGCAAAAGAAATAACAGAATAGTCATCTAACAAGGACTTACTAAACCTTCTGCCAATGCCTCAAAGACCTCATTGGAAATAAAATAGTTTTCACAAATTTTCTTGTCATTGCACTTTTTTTTTATTCTTTTCAATTTTATTAAAAGATAAAAGCCTCTAGAAGGACTCTGCCCACATATGGAGTATTAGACTTTTACCCCAGTTTACTACTTTTCTCTTCTTCAAACCAAACCACGTAAATTTAACTAGCTAGGCCTGCCTCCCAGTTAGAGGGGGAAAATTAGGGAGACACCTAGACCAATCAGATGCAAGACTGTAGTAGGATAGGTACATAGGGGACCACATATTCTAGCAGCCCTGGGGGTGAGGGAAGAGGATACGGGAGATAGGACAAAAACGGAGGTGTAGGGAGGACAATTTGGTGATGGGAATCTCCCCTGATGTTATGTAAATATTTAACTAAAATATTATTGTCAACAACATGTAAACCACTATGATCAAAATAAAAATTATATTAAAAAAGCCATACAATAAAAAGAAAAAGTGAGATAAAAATAGCTTTCCTCTCACTATATGGAAATAAAATGTATTATGGTCAACTATGTCAACTATGTGATGCATATTCTTTATATAATGTAAATTTTAAAAAGACAGTATGGTAGTAATATTAAGAGACAATGGGAATGAGGGCTAGGAGGACCATTCCATGGTAGAAAGCTTGCCACAAATAGCTTGGAAGTGCAGATAGGGTAGAGAAGGAACCACTGTGACAATGGCAGTTGAAAATTATCACTCTAGACAAAAATGAGTGCTGAAAGGAAATAAAGTTTTAGGCATGATACCTCTTTGGTAACAATATAGCAAGCCACATTATCCTAAGGGGGAAGAGTGAAAGAAAGGATGAAAGGTAGATAGATAAATAGAGAGAGAGACAGAGAGAGACAGAGACAGAAAAAAAGAGTGAGAGAAGAAAAATGTCTGCCCCAGAGACAGGCAGGAGAAAGGGCAGGAAGAAAACTGGGGACATTGGTGGCAGCAAATGTGCACTAGCAAAGGGTGTGTGTATTGTATAACAGAAACTTAAGCATGAACAGCTTTGTATATGTGTAAAAATAAAACCAACTCTATTATAAACAAAATATAACACTCACAATATTCTATTCTGAGTGGGTTGAAAGTCACTCAACAATAACCTTAGCCTACCATGTTGTCTTTACTTGGTTTAAATTAGACAGATAGGAGGCATTTCAAACCTTATATTTCCTACATTTTAGCAGAATAGGCCAGTTCTCTGTCCATCATAATGGAATACTGGTCAGTCATACAAAGTGATAAAATCTTGGCTTTTGTGCCAATAAAAGATGGAACTAAAAGGGTTAATATTAAGTGAAATAAGTCAGAAGGAAAAAAACATACAGCAAGTGATCTAATTCTTGTGTAGGATTTAGAGAAGCAATTCTCAGAACAGACAAAACTAAACAAAAACAAACATCAGAGCTGAGGTTATGGGGAAGAAGCAGGAGGGCAGATGGAATGAGGAAGTAGACTGGAGGAGGAAGTGGTGTAGTAACATAATTTAAAGAGGTGTAAATCTGTATCCCTAAATCCCCCACAATGTTGTTTTATTGGATAAAATGAACATAACCCACTTTGAAATTGTTTCCTTACAACTTGAAGAGAAAAATTATTCCCAGCTTGGGCCAGGTCTATGTGAAGTTTGCACATTCTTTCTCTTTTGTCTTTGTAAGATATTTTTCTGGATACTTTGTTTTTCTCCCAAACCCCAAAGATATGTCTCATGAGCTGGTCCCAGTGATTTTGCTGGAATTAGTGGAAGTATGTGATGGAAGCTTCCCTCCCAGGTCAGCATCCAGCTTTGATCCATGAGCTGCAAGAGGGTCTCTGGTCAGCCATGATTATGAGCTTATTTTGGAATAAACTAAGCATTGGGAAGTGAACAAATTAGTAGAAGCAACGGTTTGAGATTAAACAATTATTGAAGAGTTTGGCAAAGTTTTTTTTTTTTTTTCTTTTTGTGGGGATACAAACATTTATATCTTTATTAGTAGTAAGGTATATTACATGTACAGTATAACAGTTTGCTATTAAATATTTAGAGGTATGTTTATACATATGCCATGAATATACTAATGATGGGGTATTTTCTAAATACTAAGCATATGATTTCATTTTAGCAAACTTAGAATTAAATGCAGCAAAATTGAGTTTCTGATTGATTTAAGTGGTACTTTTCTAGGAAAAGCACAAAGACTGAGAAAGACATCATAACCATATCCTTACACTGAGATTGTGTTTGGGATCACCTTCCAAATACATGATTTAAGGAAACCATAATTTTTTTCTTATACTTTGGCTAATTGAAACAAATGAAAATGAAGACATGCTAGATTATGTGGAAGGTTTGATTAGTGGAATACACGAAAAACAATAAAGGGCTGGAGTGCAGGTTTTGCATGTGGGAGCCCTGGATTCAGTCCCCGCCCTGCATGGCCCTGCATGGTCACTACCAGGAGTGATCACCAAGCATTAAGTTAGGAGTAAGTAGCCTCTGGTATCCGTCAGATGAGGCTCAAAAGTAAAAACCAATAAAGTGGGAGCCAGGAGATACCATGAACAAAGGACTTCTGCACATGCTTAGCATATATAAGAGCATTAGTTTGATCCTCAGAACTTCATGGCTTTGGGGGCCCAGAATTCCACACTGCCAGATTAGCAAATCACTGGATATATGGTCCCTGTTTTTTTTTTTTTAAGGCACTGAAATGTATCTGGAAGTGGACTCTCAATAGAGAGACCTCTGTTACATTGGAAATAATAAGGAGATAACCTAATATGCATGTCATTTTGAGAAGATCAGCATTGAGAGAATAAGAATGGATGAAATAGCCTTAGAGTTAGGATTTCATAGAGGTTTTACATTGGAAGATGTGACACATTTTTTTTTTATGACATTGTATGGCTTTTTAAAGCTGAGTGAATATTGCTGACTTTGCTGTCCTTTATATTGACATTACTATGCAGCAGTAACATTTCTAAAGTGTCAGAGGCCAAGGATGTGGGTCTGTTGTAAAGCCTTGCATGCATGAGACCTGGGCGCTGCAGAAAGTGAACAAAGGAATAAATAATAAAGTGAACTGTTAGTTGCTTCTATTTTTCTTTTTGTTTCATTTTGGATAGAAGGTGTAGTTCTAAACTTTTTTTTTTTATTTTATATTTTTTTTTATTTTTTTTTAAACTTTTTTTTTAATGCATAATTTTTTTTATTTAAACACCTTGATTACATACATGATTGTGTTTGGGTTTCAGTCATAAAAGGAACACCACCCATCACCAGTGCAACATTCCCATCACCCAAGTCACAAATCTCCCTCCTCCCCACCCAACCCCCGCCTGTACCCTAAACAGGCTCTACATTTCCCTCATACATTCTCAATATTAGGACAGTTCAAAATGTAGTTATTTCTCTAACTAAACTCATCACTCTTTGTGGTGAGCTTCCTGAGGCGAGCTGGAACTTCCAGCTCTTTTCTCTTTTGTGTCTGAAAATTATTATTACAAGGGTGTCTTTCATTTTTCTTAAAACCCATAGATGAGTGAGACCATTCTGCGTTTTTCTCTCTCTCTCTGACTTATTTCACTCAGCATAATAGATTCCATGTACATCCATGTATAGGAAAATTTCATGACTTCATCTCTCCTGACAGCTGCATAATATTCCATTGTGTATATGTACCACAGTTTCTTTAGCCATTCGTCTGTTGAAGGGCATCTTGGTTGTTTCCAGAGTCTTGCTATGGTAAATAGAGCTGCAATGAATATAGGTGTAAGAAAGGGGTTTTTGTATTGTATTTTTGTGTTCCTAGGGTATATTCCTAGGAGTGGTATAGCTGGATCGTATGGGAGCTCGATTTCCAGTTTTTGGAGGAATCTCCATATCGCTTTCCATAAAGGTTGAACTAGACAGCATTCCAACCAGCAGTGGATAAGAGTTCCTTTCTCTCCACATCCCCGCCAACACTGTTTATTCTCATTCTTTGTGATGTGTGCCATTCTCTGGGGTGTGAGGTGGTATCTCATCGTTGTTTTGATTTGCATCTCCCTGATGATTAGTGATGTGGAACATTTTTTCATGTGTCTTTTGGCCATGCGTATTTCTTCTTTGTCAAAGTGTCTGTTCATTTCTTCTCCCCATTTTTTGATGGGGTTAGATGTTTTTTTCTTGTAAAGTTCTGTCAGTGCCTTGTATATTTTGGAGATTAGCCCCTTATCTGATGGGTATTGGGTGAATAGTTTCTCCCACTCAGTGGGTGGCTCTTGTATCCTGGGCACTATTTCCTTTGAGGTGCAGAAGCTTCTCAGCTTAATATATTCCCATCTGTTAATCTCTGCTTTCACTTGCTTGGAGAGTGCAGTTTCCTCCTTGAAGATGCCTGTAATGTCCTGGAGTGTTTTGCCTATGTGCTGTTCTATATATCTTATGGTTTGGGGGCTGATATCGAGGTCTTTAATCCATTTGGATTTTACCTTTGTACATGATGTTAGCTGGGGGTCTAAGTTTAATTTTTTGCAAGTGGCTATCCAATTGTGCCAACACCACTTGTTGAAGAGGCTTTCCCTGCTCCATTTAGGATTTCCTGCTCCTTTATCAAAAATTAGATGGTTGTATGTCTGGGGAACATTTTCTGAGTATTCAAGCCTATTCCACTGATCTGAGGACCTATCCTTATTCCAATACCATGCTGTTTTGATAACTGTTGCTTTGTAGTACAGTTTAAAGTTGGGAAAAGTAATTCCTCCCATATTCTTTTTCCCAATGATTGCTTTAGCTATTCGAGGGTGTTTATTGTTCCAAATGAATTTCAAGAGTGTCTGAACCACTTCTTTGAAGAATGTCATGGGTATCTTTAGAGGGATGGCATTAAATCTGTATAATGCCTTGGGGAGTATTGACATTTTGATGATGTTAATCCTGCCAATCCATGAGCAGGGTATGTGTTTCCATTTCCGTGTGTCCTCTCTTATTTCTTGGAGCAGAGTTTTATAGTTTTCTTTGTATAGGTCCTTCACATATTTAGTCAAGTTGATTCCAAGATATTTGAGTTTGTGTGGTACTATTGTGAATGGGGTTGTTTTCTTAATGTCCATTTCATCCTTATTACTATTGGTATATAGAAAGGCCATTGATTTTTGTGTGTTAATTTTGTAGCCTGCCACCTTGCTATATGAGTCTATTGTTTCTAGAAGCTTTTTGATAGAGTCTTTAGGGTTTTCTAAGTAGAGTATCATGTCATCTGCAAACAGTGAGAGCTTGACTTCTTCCTTTCCTATCTGGATTCACTTGATATCCTTTTCTTGCCTAATCGCTATAGCAAGTACTTCCAGTGCTATGTTGAATAGGAGTGGTGAGAGAGGACAGCCTTGTCTTGTGCCAGAATTTAGAGGGAAGGCTTTCAGTTTTTCTCCATTGAGGATAATATTTGCCACTGGCTTGTGGTAGATGGCCTTCACTATATTGAGAAAGGTTCCCTCCATTCCCATCTTGCTGAGAGTTTTGATCAAGAATGGGTGTTGGACCTTATCAAATGCTTTCTCTGCATCTATTGATATGATCATGTGGTTTTTATTTTTCTTGTTATTGATGTTGTGTATTATGTTGATAGATTTACGGATGTTAAACCAGCCTTGCATTCCTGGGATGAAACCTACTTGATCGTAGTGGATGATCTTCTTAACGAGGCATTGAATCCTATTTGCCAGGATTTTGTTGAGGATCTTTGCATCTGCATTCATCAGTGATATTGGTCTGTAATTTTCTTTTTTGGTAGCGTCTCTGTCTGGTTTAGGTATCAAGGTGATGTTGGCTTCATAAAAGCTATTTGGGAGTGTTTCTGTTTGTTCAATTTCATGAAAGAGTCTTGCCAAGATTGGCAGTAGTTCCTCTTGGAAAGTTTGATAGAATTCATTAGTGAATCCATCTGGACCTGGGCTTTTGTTTTTCGGCAGACATTTGATTACTGTTTTAATTTCATCAATGGTGATGGGGGTGTTTAGATATGCTACATCCTCTTCCTTCAACCGTGGAAGATTATAAGAGTCCAAGAATTTATCCATTTCTTCCAGGTTCTCATTTTTAGTGGCGTAGAGTTTTTCAAAGTAGTTTCTGATTACCCTTTGAATCTCTGTCATATCAGTAGTGATCTCTCCTTTTTCATTCCTGATACGAGTTATCAAGTTTCTCTCTCTCTCTTTCTTTGTTAGGTTTGCCAGTGGTCTATCAATCTTGTTTATTTTTTCAAAGAACCAACTTCTGCTTTCGTTGATCTTTCGGATTGTTTTTTGAGTTTCCACTTCGTTGATTTCTGCTCTCAACTTTGTTATTTCCTTCTGTCTTCCTATTCTTGGGTCCTTTTGTTGAGCATTTTCTAGTTCTATTAGCTGTGTCATTAAGCTACTCAGGTAAGCTCCTTCTTCCTTCCTGATGTGTGCTTGCAAAGCTATAAATTTTCCTCTCTGTACTGCTTTTGCTGTGTCTCATATGTTCTGAGAGTTTGTGTCTTTATTGTCATTTGTTTCCAGGAACCTTTTTATTTCCTCCTTGATTTCATCTCGGACCCACTGGTTATTGAGCATGAGGCTGTTTAACTTCCAGGTGTTAAAGTGTTTCTTCTGAGTCCCTTTGGAGTTCACAAATAATTTCAGAGCCTTGTGGTCAGCGAAGGTAGTCTGCAAAATTTCTATCCTCTTGATCTTATGGAGGTATGTTTTATGTGCCAGCATGTAGTCTATCCTGGAGAATGTCCCATGTACATTGGAGAAGAATGTGTATCCAGGTTTCTGGGGATGGAGTGTCCTATATATATCCACTAGGCCTCTTTCTTCCATTTCTCTCCTCAGGTCTAGTATATTCTTGTTGGGTTTCAGTCTGGTTGAACTGTCCAGTGTTGACAAAGCTGTGTTAAGGTCCCCCACAATTATTGTGTTGTTGTTGATATTATTTTTCAGATTTGTCAACAGTTGTATTAAATATTTTGCTGGCCCCTCATTCGGTGCATATATGTTTAGGAGAGTGAATTCTTCCTGCTCTACGTACCCCTTGATTAATATAAAATGTCCGTCTTTGTCCCTTACAACCTTCCTGAGTATAAAGTTTGCATTATCTGATATTAGTATGGCCACTCCAGCTTTTTTATGGGTGTTGTTTGCTTGGATAACTTTTCTCCAGCCTTTTATTTTGAGTCTATGTTTGTTCTGACTATTCAGGTGCGTTTCTTGTAGGTAGCAGAAGGTTGGATTGAGTTTTTTGATCCATTTAGCCACTCTGTGTCTCTTAACTGGTGCATTTAGTCCATTGACGTTGAGAGAAAGAATTGTCCTGGGATTTAACGCCATCTTCATTTCAAAATTTGGTGTGTCTTTTGGGTAGTCTTGTCTTAAATTAGGTCTTTCAGTTTTTCTCTTAAGACTGGTTTTGTGTCTGTGAAGTTTCTGAGCTGTTTTTTGTCTGTGAAAACATGTATTCCTCCATCAAACCGGAAAGTGAGTTTTGCTGGGTATAGTATTCTGGGTGAAGCATTCATTTCATTCAGTCTTGTCACAATATCCCACCACTGCTTTCTGGCATTGAGCGTTTCTGGTGACAGGTCTGCTGTAAATCTCAGGGAAGCTTGCTTGAACATGATTTCCCCTTTTGATCTTGCTGTTTTCAGAATTCTGTCTCTATCTGTGGGATTTGTCATTGTGACTAGGATGTGTCTTGGGGTGGTTTTTCTGGGGTCTCTTTTGGTTGGTACTCTTCGGGCATGCAGGATTTGATCACATATATTCTTTAGCTCTGGAAGTTTCTCTTTAATGATGTTCTTGACCATTGATTCTTCCTGGAAATTTTCTTCCTGGGTCTCTGGGACTCCAATGATTCTTAAGTTGTTTCTGTTGATCTTATCATAGACTTCTATTTTCATCTGTTCCCATTCTTTGACTAATTTTTCCATTGTCTGCTCATTTGCTTTAAGTTTTTTGTCCAATCTCTCCTGCTGTATGGAATTGTTATGTATCTCATCTTCCACAGCACCAAGTCTATTCTCAGCTTCTGATACCCTGTCCCAGAGCTTATCCATTTTGTCATTCACTTCGTTTACTGACTTTTTCAGTCCTGTTAGTTGACATGTTATTTCAGTTTGGAGTTTTGTCATTTCTGCCTTCATATTTTCTTGGTTCTTATTAGTGTTCTGTTCAACTCGATCCATGGTTTCTTGGAGTCTGTTGAGCACCTTCCATATTGCTAGTCTAAAGTCCTTATCTGAGAGGTTGATTAGTTGTTCAGTCATTATCTGGTCCTCAGAATTGTCATCTTCATTCTCTATGTCTGATGCTGGCCTGCGTTGTTTCCCCATTGTCAGACTTGTATTGTGGGTTTTTCTACGTGTTGTGGTGGTATTCATTGTCTATATGATGTAGGCAGCACACTCCTCTGGCTCCTCCCTTTCTGGATGGGCTGACTTGCCTCTAAGGGAGGGGAGTCCTCCGTGGATGAAGCCTCACACTGGGTCAAATCTTAGGCCCGAGCATGCAACAGAGAAGACAGTCCAGAGAGAAATGTTTGCTTCTGTGATATAGCGCCGTTCTTAGTGTGATTTTTCCTTCTTGTTGCAATGGAGTTCTTTCCTTAGAAAGAGTGCAAGGCCGCGTAGCGAAGCGGAGCGGCCGTGCTCCTCTGAGCCTCTTTTTGCCCCACTCGCAAGAGTTTTACGCAAGAGGACAGTAGACAGACATAGACAGGTCACACTCACAGTCTTTCACAGCTGAGCGCCACTGGGCCGGTGTACTTTCGCGGATTTTCCCCGCCTGATGTCACACACAGGGAGCCAGCTTTTGCAAAGGTTAGCCGGTTTTTATGCTCTGAAGTCCCTCCCTGAAAATGGCGTCTGGGCGAGCGAGGTTTCTGGAGGCTCTTTTTGCCCCACTCGCAAGAGTTTCACGCAAGAGGACAGTAGACAGACATAGACAGGTCACACTCACAGTCTTTCACAGCTGAGCCCCACTGGGCCGGTGTACTTTCGTGGATTTTCCCCGCCTGGTGTCACACACAGGGAGCCCGGCAAAGTTTTCTTGACTAGAACTATGCAGTAACAACTCAACACTATATCATTTAGCCTCTGGGAAGGTTGATTTCATTTATGTCCTTTTGACTTCAAGTTGCATTTTCCACAAACTTGCTGACAGTGAGGACTTAGCCTAATGGGAGAGGCCTAGTAAATTGTGGAAAAGTAAGGGGGAATATAATTTGTACAGATTTCTTGGCCCCAGATTTCCTGACTTTGGTAATTAAGAGTGTTTAGGTATCCTGATATAGAAGTGAATTCATATGGGAGATTTATCTACTGCTTTCAGAGAACATTCAAGGTTCTGAATGTCCTTGTACCACTTCACTTCTTTTCTTTTTTTATCCTTTTATTTTATTTTTGAGGGAGGTCACATCTGGTGGTACTCAAGAGATTACTCATGGCTCTTTGATCAAGAGTCATTCCTGGTGGTTCTCAGGAAACTATATGAGATGCTGGAGATCAAACCTGGGTCAGCTCTGTGCAAGGCAAATGCCCTATCAACTGTGCTCTCATTCCAGCTCCGTTTTTCTTTACTTTCTCTTCTCTCCTCCCATTTCTCCTTTCCTCTCCTCTTTTCTGTCTCTCCCCTCTCTTCTCCATTCTTTTCCTTCCTTTCCTATCCCATTCCTTCTCATTCTTTCTCTTTATTCTCACTCTCTCCCTTCCCTTCCCTTCCTTTCTCTTCTTTTCTCTTCTGTTATTTCCTTCTCTTCCCCTCTGTTCCCTTCCTTTCCATTTGTGCTTGAGACCACCAGGACCATACTGGATGATGCTCTGGGACCAACATAACATATCTAGAAATCTTCAAGGGCTCCAAAGCTTCACCTAGCAATACTTGAAAAGTAATATGATGCTGGAGATAAAACCTGAGTTGAGTGCATGCCTTGCATGTGAATAACCACTAAACTTTGTTTCTGGTCCTTGTTTATTTTTATTTGCTTTTCATAGATTTATACATATAACACAAGTGTTACTCTTTGGAACTATATTCCTGGACCCATAGTAGTTATTTCTTAGTAGCCTTTAATTAAAAAATAATCAATGTAGGTGTACCTATCTAAGACCCTGGATTTAGGTGTAGCTACCTGAGACCCACCCATTTCTGGGAGGGGTCTTGGGAACTGAATATTAGGTGTAACCTTACCTGCAATACCCCGCCCATTCCTGGGAGAGGTCTTGGAATAGGTAGATAAACCCTGGAGCCACGGGATTTGGGGGCTGCTCTGCTGAGCACTCTGGCTTTTGGGTCGTTGCCTCTTTTGGTCTCTGACCAGGATGGAGGTCAAAGGAAGATGGCTGAAAGGAGTTAAGATTCAGGGCCAAGAATAACTAGTGCTTGAAAGGTTATAAGTAGGCCACACACATGTGGTGAATAGGGCATGAATAAAGTTGATGCTTCCTGATGTCTGCCGGTGAGTGATTCTTGATTTCGCCATTCACCTAACCTGGGACCCGCCGGCTGAATGGGGACCGTTAAGCCACGTGGCCGGGGCCTAAGAACAAAGGCCTCCATCCTTCACCATCCATTGCCATCCAGCCCCATTATTAATTATTTGATACTACAAATCAATATACCAATGTGGCATACTTGAGGGATGACATTCAGCTATCCATCATAGTGTGCCTGTACAATGGTCATTGCTATATAATTCCTACAGAACTCGGTATGTTGATTAACTCACTAATGCCACATGATCTGACCTTAGGCTGTGATTCTCCTTAGAGGTCAGAGAAAAACTCTTATCAGACATCTAGAAGTTTGTTCTAATATCAGGATAATCATTGTGCTAGAGTTGCTGCATGACTATCGACTGTGAAAGACAAAAGGTCTCTATTATGACTTCCCAGGACTTTGTTGGACCCGTTTCCTCAAGCCTATCATATTAAGCAATAGCTCTTACTTTATCAAATAAAAGGTTCCTACAATATAATAAAAGATAAACAAATATTAAACTGAGAAGCGTCTGTACCTCAAAGGAAACAGTGACTAGGATACAAAGATCAACCGTAGAATGAGAGAAAATATTATCCCAATACCCTATGATAAGGGGCTAATATCTAAGATATACAAGGTACCAACAGAACTTAGTAAGAAAAAAATCTAACCCCAGCAGAAAATGGGGAGAAGAATTGAACAGACATTTCCTCAGAGAAGAAATGCAGATGGCCAAAAGGCATAGGAAAAAAGCTCCACATCTCTAATCATCAAGGAGATGCAAATTAAATAATAATGAGATATCATGCCACATCACATCAAATGGCACACATCACAAAGAACAAGAACAGCCAGTGCTGGCATGGATGCAGGGAGAAAGGGACTTTCTTTCACTGCTGGTGGGAATGCCCTCTAGTCCAGCCTTTTTGAAAAACAATATAGATATTCCTCAGAAAAACTAGAAATTGAGTTCCCATATGATCCAGAAATACCACCTAGGTATATTCCCTAGGAGCACAAAAACACAATACAGAAATGCTCTCTTCACTCCTATATTCATCATAGTTCTATTTACAATAGCCAGAACCTGGAAACAATACAGGTGCCCAAGAACGGATCAGTGCCTAAAGAAACTGTGGTACATCTATGCAATAAAATATTATTCAGCTTTTAGGAAAAATGAAGTCATAAAATTTGCTGATACATGGATAAATATGTAGCATATTATACTGAGTGAAATGAGTCAGAGGAAAATTATCTCACTTATGTGATATAAGAAAAAATAAGAATATGTCAGTACTATCTAGAGACAATGGATATGAGGGTCAGGTGAACCAGTACATGGTAGAAAGCCTGACGCAAATAGTGGAGCAATGCAGTTAGGGTAGAGAAGAGACCACAATGACAATGAAAATTGAAATTAATCACTCTTGACAAGAACTGTGCGCTGAAAGGAGGTAAGTGACATGAATGGTACTCCTTTATTAAAAATAGTGTAAATCACAGTTTAAAAGAGAAAAAAGAGAAAAAAGTGAGAGAGAATAAAATGTCTTCTCCAGAGTCAGGCAGAGGGATGATAGAAGGGAAACTGGGGACATAGGTGGTGGGAAATGTGCACTGGTGAAGGGTGTTGTACATTTTATGCTGGAAACTCAATCCTGAACAAATTCATGACCATGGTGTTTAAATAAAGTAATTAATTTTAAAAAAAGATTTCTAGTTTCTAGTCACAATTTCCTTTATTTTTAAAACATCTATCATCTTTGACATTATTTTATAAAATGCCTGCATTTGGTTAAAATTATGTATTATTATTTCAATACTTCTTAAATTATATATGAACCCAAAGTTTACTGATTATTTGTACTTCAGACAATTGAGTATCTGGGCCCTTTATTGATTTATAAGAACCAAATTTATATTGGTCTGGGACAAAATTGTTCAGTTGGTGGAAAGGACATGACTTTACAGGAGCAGGATGAACTAACTGAACTGACTACATTACATTTAGGCATCTGAAACATTGATTATTTAATTTTCATTATAGTTATTTAATTTTCAGTATAGCTTTTATGCCATGAAAAAATAAATCAGATTTAAATTTTATTCTATCAGGGGCATTCCCACCACCAGTGTTGTGCTCCCTCCACCCCTGTTCTTAGCATGCATCTCATATCCCCCTCCATTGCCCCCCAGTCTGCTAGTGTACTTGGTCCCCTCTGTGTTTAGCTTATTGTAGATAGGGTATCAATTCTGTTGTCATTGACTTTGAGTTTGGTGTTTAAGTCTGATCAGTTTTTATTCTACTCAATGTTCATATGCCTGTTTGGTCTTAGTACTATCCATTTTTCCCCTCAATTCATGTGGCAGAACAAGATGATTCAAGTTATGTGGTTCTGTTTAAAATTAAGAAAAGAAAAAAGAAAAAAAACTGGGAGGAGTCGATCTGGAACAAAATTATTCAGTTGGTGGAAAGGACATGACTTTACAGGAGCAGGAGAAACTAACTGAACTGACACTAAATTGTGGTTTAAAGCTAAGTTTTGCTGATCTACTTTTGGGCAGTTTTTGGTTGGATACTGCCAAGGAGTTCCCCATTCTGGCAAACAAAGCTATTTTGACATTGCTCCCATTTTCTACTAGATATCTGTGTGAGATAAGTTTTCAAACCTGCTTGCTATACAAACTAAAGAGAGAGACTGAGAGCTGTTGACAAGCTACATGTGTGTCTTTCTTCAATTCCTGCCAGAATATCAGCTTTGTGTTCAGCCAAACAGGCCCAGGTTTTGCACTGAGCAAGTGAACAGAAATATGAACAATTATAAAATGAAGTAATTATAAAATAATTTCTTTGCATTTAGTTGATTTCTATTCAAGAGAATTACATTATATATAGGTAGTCAATATAGGTACAGAGTTAAATTTTTTTTAACATTTTCTAATAGTGGTGTACCTCGCGATTTTTTTTCATGAAAAGATGTGCCTTTGCACTAAAAAGGTTGAAAACCACTGGTCTAGAGTTTATAAATATAAATTTAAAAGAAGGAAAACATAACAAAAACAAAACAAAAAAATAAAAAACAAACCAAAATCCCAAACCAGTAAGTACAAAAAACACAATAGCAACAAAAAGACAACCAACAAATAATAACCACAAGAACAAAAAGAAATGGAAGGAGGGCTGGTGTGGCAAGGTTTTGTGCTGCCTTTTATTTTCTTTCTTCTTTCTTTCTTTCTTTCTTTCTTTCTTTCTTTCTTTCTTTCTTTCTTTCTTTCTTTCTTTCTTTCTTTCTTTCTTTCTTTCTTTCTGTCTTTCTTTCTTTCTTTCTTTCTTTCTTTCTTTCTTTCTTTCTTTCTTTCTTTCTTTCTTTCTTTCTTTCTCTCTCTCTCTCTCTCTCTCTCTCTCTCTCTCTCTCTTCCTTCCTTCCTTCCTTCCTTCCTTCCTTCCTTCCTTCCTTCCTTCCTTCCTTCCTTCCTTCCTTCCTTCCTTCCTTCCTTCCTTCCTTCCTTCCTTCCTTCCTTCTTTCTTTCTTTCTTTCTTTCTTTCTTTCTTTCTTTCTTTCTTTCTTTCTTTCTTTCTTTCTTTCTTTCTTTCTTTCTTTCTTTCTTTCTTTCTTTCTTTCTTTCTCTTTCTTTCTTTCTTTCTTTTTTCTTTCTTTCTTTCTTTTTTTTTTGCATAGGCACAGTAAGTATTAGGGAAATTTGAAAGGGAATTCCTTTGGCCTAAAACATATAGGGTTTCTCCACCCTTAAAGCATACTGTCATGGGAACAACTACAGGCTGCATACATGCTCATTTTCACACCCCAAGGTCTTTTTGTGATGCCAGGAAACTTTCTGCTCAGTTGTGGATGATACTATCAGGCCTCTAACTAGAGATCTAGGTATTTGCACAGGTCATAAGACGAAGCCGAGGATAGAGTCTTTGTTTCTCAAAGATTTGTTCCATCACTATTGTTGTAATTAGTCTTCTGTAATTAGTGGCCTTGGTTTTTGCAAAAATCCTATGATGAAGCCTAGTATAGTGTCTTTCATTATTGTTCCAGAAGTTCTGCTCAGTCGCAGTTGTCAAAGCAGACCTCTGGAATTAGGGATCTTAAGTTCTGCTTAGTCGCAGTTGTCAAAGTAGACCTCTTGAATTAGAGATCTTGGTTATTGTACAAATACTAGGCCGAAGCCTAGGCTAGGATCTTTCTTATTGGTCCCAGGGTAAGTTCTGCCCAGTCATGGTTGTCAAAAATCAGTCTTCTGTAGTTAGTGTCCTTATTTTCTGCACAGATTAAAGGAAGATGTGTCTTCTGATTTCATCTTGTCATTAGGTGATGAGATAGGACAACCTGCTCTTGGATAAAGTTGTTGCCATGTTTTTATTGTCAGGATGTCATATCAAAACTAGAACAAGTTGGTGACAGAGCAATATTAGGAATTTTTCAAGGGGAGTTTTGTTCTTGTTGCTGTTGCAGGGAACTGTGCCAGTTCTATGTCTGGGATCTAGCATTCGGGATTGGATGGTTGCTGTCTGATCACAAGGAGTCTAAGTTGCGTCCACATGACACATGTTCAGGGTGGAGGCATCCCTATATTATAAAATGTATAAAATGTATGTAGGTTTCTTATTCCTAGTAGATAAGATCTTGCTTCTATACATAAAAGTTTCCCTTTTTTAGTATGCCTTTGCAAAAAGAAATGGTGCCATATTATATTTCTGGTGCATTTGGGGAGAAGAATAACAGGTTACACAATCATTGTGCCCTGGTTTTGACCTTAGCTTTTGCCCCAGGCAAGACTTTTTCTTGTGGGTTTTTTATTATTAAGCTAAGAAAATCTTATCAGTTTCTACTACATAATCTATTCTCTCCAGGACTTGTTTTCAAAATTCACAATTTGCTCTTTATTTTGTCTAGATTTTTTTAAGTGGGTGGAATGAGTATCTAATGGTATCCCCTTCCCCTTATAATATATCTTGCTTCCAATGCACTTCTCTCTATCACACGTAAAGCTGGATCACAAGAGGAAGTGATTCCTGAAATGGAATGTGTAAAAATCCACCTCTCCTGGTACGCATCCCTTTGCAGGTGGAGGACTCCTGTGATTTGTCAAAATATCACTTGAATTTTCTGAAAGGGAAGCTTTTTAAGCTGCTCAATGTTCCATTTAATTCTAAACCACAAAAGCATTTCGTTTCTTTATGCTACTGGAAATCATTTTTTGGTGATATAAAATGGGATAGTTGTTTTTCTTTTATTTTAATTCCCATAGTCACCCATAGTACCTTTTCAAAAGAGGTGGATAAAATTGGCTTCCCTGGCTTCCCCTCTGCTCTGGAATAGAAGTGCTGCTTTCATGATAAATTGTACAGAAAAGGCGTCAGCAGGAGTTGCTTTGCACCAAAACTGAGAGTGGCTTTTGTCTCTGATTCAATGACTTCATTCTACATTTCTTTGCAAACTCTCAAAGTGATGAGAGTTTGATCTCTAGACTTGTACCATTGGCTGTTTATTTTTCTTAGACAATTTCCATTCTAACAGAGGCTCAATTTTAGCCCTAGAAATGGTGTTTTCGTGGGTGTTTCTCCCCAGGGTAGAAATTAACAGTGGGTAAAAGTCATAGATTGGTCTTATTTTCCAGCTGGAATAGGGTCAACATTTTTGAAGACTGAGGTTATTATAAATCGTTGATAGTGAATGAAGTGAAAGATAGAAAAAGGTTTGCTTCAATTTCCTGGAAATCAGCCGCCCCCATAGAGGTTTAACATCAGCGTTTTCAACCACTGTGTCATGGCACACTAGTGTGCTGTGAGATATTGTCTGGTGTACCATGGGAAAAATTCCAATTTCACATGAAACATGCAGCTTCAGCTCACAAATAGACCATTCATTAGATTATTTCATAATAAAGTAATTATAAAATATTTTCTTTGTGTTTATTTGATTCCTATTCAAGAGAATTACTTTATATATAGTCAATATAGGCACAGAGTTAGATTTTTTAACATTTTTCTAATGGTGGTGTGCCTCGTAATTTTTTTCATGAAAAAGTGTGCCTTTACACAAAAAGGCTGAAAACCACTGCCACAGAGGTTGCTACTCTGATCTTTCTATTCTTCTGGATTTACCTACCCACTTCACAGTAGAGGCCTGGCACAGGTATCCTAATACAATAATAGACTAACCAGGTATGTATGTATGTGTATGTGTTTGCTGTTATCATTGCACCCATGTAATGAAAGGTACTTTCAATCTGACCTTCCACTAAACAGGTAATATGTAGTGAAGCTACATAGAGTATTGGTGAAACTAAACAACAGCGACTGGCATATGGATAATGTCATATTGATGTGTTTGACCCTATCAAATTCAAACTTCAGGTTTCCTCTCGCCAATATTCATGTTAAAAATCTAAATTTTTCCTCCCTATACTGACTCTCTTGTATTTGATAAGGCTCTGGGGCTAAAGGGTCATCTTCCTGCAAAGCTTAATGCTGTCTTAGCTCCCTCCATGATCTCATGACTTGTCATGGGAAGATGGGTTCTATCTTTTCCACTCTTCTTTTTTTTTCTTTCTTTCAACCACAAATCCTCTTTGCTGAGGTTAGAGAGGTCGTGCTTTTAGCATCACATCCTGTAACCATTGCTGTTGCTGAATCTTGTGAGGATGGCTTGCCACAGAGGGACTTTCTGAAAAAGGCATCTACCATCATCATTTCATTTAAGTCTAAGCAATCATGGGAACCTAGAGTGTCTGCTGCCAATCTCTTGAGACAAAGTATTCATTTCTTTTCTCTCTGGGTAATTCAACTAAATCTTAACATTGCCAAGGCTTTCAACTTCAAAGGGTTCTTTATTGGTTACCAACAGGGTAAGTTTCTTTTCTTCACCCAAATTAATTTTTAAGCAGGTAATAGTATTATATTAACACTTCAGCAAATCTCCATGCTAAGTGGTCATGCTATGATCATACAACAGGTAACTGGAGATATGGTGCTGTAGGTGAAATGGGAATTGACAGATCATACCTCTTTAATTTAAC